>NW_021826688.1:0-11363 GCF_006345805.1 Octopus sinensis | reverse complement strand
TCTCTCTTTAAGCACATAGACGCTTTCTTCTCTTCTTTCAGCACTCAATCTCTTTAAGCACATAGACGTCTTTCTCTTCTTTCAGCTCTCAATCTCTCTTTAAGCACATAGACGCTTTCTTTCTCTTCTTTCAGCACTCAATCTCTCTTTAAGCACATAGACGCATTCTTTCTCTTCTTTCAGCACTCAATCTCTCTTTAAGCACATAGACGCTTTCTTTCTCTTCTTTCAGCACTCAATCTCTCTTTAAGCACATAGACGCTTTCTTTCTCTTCTTTCAGCACTCAATCTCTCTTTAAGCACATAGACGCATTCTTTCTCTTCTTTCAGCACTCAATCTCTCTTTAAGCACATAGACGCTTTCTTCTCTTCTTTCAGCACTCAATCTCTCTTTAAGCACATAGACGCATTCTTTCTCTTCTTTCAGCACTCAATCTCTCTTTAAGCACATAGACGCTTTCTTTCTCTTCTTTCAGCACTCAATCTCTCTTTAAGCACATAGACGCATTCTTTCTCTTCTTTCAGCACTCAATCTCTCTTTAAGCACATAGACGCTTTCTTTCTCTTCTTTCAGCACTCAATCTCTCTTTAAGCACATAGACGCTTTCTTTCTCTTCTTTCAGCACTCAATCTCTCTTTAAGCACATAGACGCTTTCTTTCTCTTCTTTCAGCACTCAATCTCTCTTTAAGCACATAGACACTTTCTTTCTCTTCTTTCAGCACTCAATCTCTGTTTAAGCACATAGACGCTTTCTTTCTCTTCTTTCAGCACTCAATCTCTCTTTAAGCACATAGACGCATTCTTTCTCTTCTTTCAGCACTCAATCTCTGTTTAAGCACATAGACGCTTTCTTTCTCTTCTTTCAGCACTCAATCTCTGTTTAAGCACATAGACGCTTTCTTTCTCTTCTTTCAGCACTCAATCTCTCTTTAAGCACATAGACGCTTTCTTTCTCTTCTTTCAGCACTCAATCTCTGTTTAAGCACATAGACGCATTCTTTCTCTTCTTTCAGCACTCAATCTCTCTTTAAGCACATAGACGCTTTCTTTCTCTTCTTTCAGCTCTCAATCTCTCTTTAAGCACATAGACGCTTTCTTTCTCTTCTTTCAGCTCTCAATCTCTTTAAGCACATAGACGCTTTCTTTCTTCTTTCAGCTCTCAATCTCTGTTAAGCACATAGACGCTTCTTTCTCTTCTTTCAGCTCTCAATCTCTTTAAGCACATAGACGCTTTCTTTCTCTTCTTTCAGCTCTCAATCTCTCTTTAAGCACATAGACGCTTTCTTTCTCTTCTTTCAGCTCTCAATCTCTCTTTAAGCACATAGACGCATTCTTTCTCTTCTTTCAGCTCTCAATCTCTCTTTAAGCACATAGACGCTTTCTTTCTCTTCTTTCAGCTCTCAATCTCTCTTTAAGCACATAGACGCTTTCTTTCTCTTCTTTCAGCTCTCAATCTCTGTTTAAGCACATAGACGCATTCTTTCTCTTCTTTCAGCTCTCAATCTCTCTTTAAGCACATAGACGCTTTCTTTCTCTTCTTTCAGCTCTCAATCTCTCTTTAAGCACATAGACGCATTCTTTCTCTTCTTTCAGCACTCAATCTCTGTTTAAGCACATAGACGCTTTCTTTCTCTTCTTTCAGCTCTCAATCTCTCTTTAAGCACATAGACGCTTTCTTTCTCTTCTTTCAGCTCTCAATCTCTGTTTAAGCACATAGACGCATTCTTTCTCTTCTTTCAGCTCTCAATCTCTCTTTAAGCACATAGACGCTTTCTTTCTCTTCTTTCAGCTCTCAATCCTCTTTAAGCACATAGACGCTTTCTTTCTCTTCTTTCAGCTCTCAATCTCTTTAAGCACATAGACGCTTTCTTTCTCTTCTTTCAGCTCTCAATCTCTCTTTAAGCACATAGACGCTTTCTTTCTCTTCTTTCAGCTCTCAATCCCTCTTTAAGCACATAGACGCTTTCTTTCTCTTCTTTCAGCTCTCAATCTCTTTAAGCACATAGACGCTTTCTTTCTCTTCTTTCAGCTCTCAATCTCTCTTTAAGCACATAGACGCTTTCTTTCTCTTCTTTCAGCTCTCAATCTCTCTTTAAGCACATAGACGCATTCTTTCTCTTCTTTCAGCACTCAATCTCTCTTTAAGCACATAGACGCTTTCTTTCTCTTCTTTCAGCTCTCAATCTCTCTTTAAGCACATAGACGCTTTCTTTTCTCTTTCAGCTCTCAATCTCTCTTTAAGCACATAGACGCTTTCTTTCTCTTCTTTCAGCTCTCAATCTCTCTTTAAGCACATAGACGCATTCTTTCTCTTCTTTCAGCACTCAATCTCTCTTTAAGCACATAGACGCTTTCTTTCTCTTCTTTCAGCTCTCAATCTCTCTTTAAGCACATAGACGCTTTCTTTCTCTTCTTTCAGCTCTCAATCTCTCTTTAAGCACATAGACGCTTTCTTTCTCTTCTTTCAGCTCTCAATCTCTCTTTAAGCACATAGACGCTTTCTTTCTCTTCTTTCAGCTCTCAATCTCTCTTTAAGCACATAGACGCTTTCTTTCTCTTCTTTCAGCTCTCAATCTCTCTTTAAGCACATAGACGCTTTCTTTCTCTTCTTTCAGCTCTCAATCTCTCTTTAAGCACATAGACGCTTTCTTTCTCTTCTTTCAGCTCTCAATCTCTCTTTAAGCACATAGACGCTTTCTTTCTCTTCTTTCAGCTCTCAATCTCTCTTTAAGCACATAGACGCTTTCTTTCTATTCTTTCAGCTCTCAATCTCTCTTTAAGCACATAGACGCTTTCTTTCTCTTCTTTCAGCTCTCAATCTCCCTTTAAGCACATAGACGCTTTCTTTCTATTCTTTCAGCTCTCAATCTCTCTTTAAGCACATAGACGCTTTCTTTCTCTTCTTTCAGCTCTCAATCCCTCTTTAAGCACATAGACGCTTTCTTTCTCTTCTTTCAGCTCTCAATCTCTCTTTAAGCACATAGACGCTTTCTTTCTCTTCTTTCAGCTCTCAATCTCTCTTTAAGCACATAGACGCTTTCTTTCTCTTCTTTCAGCTCTCAATCTCTCTTTAAGCACATAGACGCTTTCTTTCTCTTCTTTCAGCTCTCAATCTCTCTTTAAGCACATAGACGCTTTCTTTCTATTCTTTCAGCTCTCAATCTCTCTTTAAGCACATAGACGCTTTCTTTCTCTTCTTTCAGCTCTCAATCTCTCTTTAAGCACATAGACGCTTTCTTTCTCTTCTTTCAGGTCTCAATCTCTCTTTAAGCACATAGACGCTTTCTGTCTCTTCTTTCAGCTCTCAATCTCTGTTTAAGCACATAGACGCTTTCTTTCTCTTCTTTCAGCTCTCAATCTCTCTTTAAGCACATAGACGCTTTCTTTCTCTTCTTTCAGCTCTCAATCTCTCTTTAAGCACATAGACGCTTTCATTCTCTTCTTTCAGCTCTCACTCCCTCTTTAAGCACATTGAGGCTTTCTTCCTCTTCTTTCAGCTCTCAATCTCTCTTTAAGCACATAGACGCTTTCTTTCTCTTCTTTCAGCTCTCAATCTCTCTTTAAGCACATAGACGCTTTCTTTCTCTTCTTTCAGCTCTCAATCTCTCTTTAAGCACATAGACGCTTTCTTTCTCTTCTTTCAGCTCTCAATCTCTCTTTAAGCACATAGACGCTTTCTTTCTCTTCTTTCAGCTCTCAATCTCTCTTTAAGCACATAGACGCTTTCTGTCTCTTCTTTCAGCTCTCAATCTCTGTTTAAGCACATAGACGCTTTCATTCTCTTCTTCAGCAGCACTCCCCTCTTTAAGCACATTGAGGCTTTCTTCCTCTTCTTTCAGCTCTCAATCTCTCTTTAAGCACATAGACGCTTTCTTTCTCTTCTTTCAGCTCTCAATCTCTCTTTAAGCACATAGACGCTTTCTTTCTCTTCTTTCAGCTCTCAATCTCTCTTTAAGCACATAGGCGCTTTCTTTCTCTTCTTTCAGCTCTCAATCTCTCTTCTTTCAGCTCTCAATCTCTCTTCTTTCTCTTCTTTCTTACTCTCCTCTTTCAGCTCTCAATCTCTCTTTAAGCAAATAGACGCTTTCTTTCTCTTCTTTCAGCTCTCAATCTCTCTTCTTTCTCTTCTTTCTTACTCTCCTCTTTCAGCTCTCAATCTCTCTTTAAGCAAATAGACGCTTTCTTTCTCTTCTTTCAGCTCTCAATCTCTCTTTAAGCACATAGACGCTTTCATTCTCTTCTTTCAGCTCTCAATCCTTCTTTAAGCACATAGACGCTTTCTTTCTCTTCTTTCAGCTCTCAATACCTCTTTAAGCACATAGACGCTTTCTTTCTCTTCTTTCAGCTCTCAATCTCTGTTTAAGCACATAGACGCTTTCTTTCTCTTCTTTCAGCTCTCAATCTCTCTTTAAGCACATAGACGCTTTCTTTCTCTTCTTTAAGCTCTCAATCTCTCTTTAAGCACATAGACGCTTTCTTTTCTTCTTTCAGCTCTCAATCTCCCTTTAAGCACATAGACGCTTTCTTTCTCTTCTTTCAGCTCTCAACCTCTCTTTAAGCACGTAGACGCTTTCTTCCTCTTCTTTCAGCTCTCAATCCCTCTTTAAGCACATAGACGCTTTCTTTGTCTTCTTTCAGCTCTCAATCTCTCTTTAAGCACATAGACGCTTTCTTTCTCTTCTTTTAGCTCTCAATCTCTCTTTAAGCACATAGACGCTTTCTTTCTCTTCTTTAAGCTCTCAATCTCTCTTTAAGCACATAGACGCTTTCTTTTCTTCTTTCAGCTCTCAATCTCTCTTTAAGCACATAGACGCTTTCTTTCTCTTCTTTTAGCTCTCAATCTCTCTTTAAGCACATAGACGCTTTCTTTCTCTTCTTTCAGCTCTCAATCTCTCTTTAAGCACATAGACGCTTTCTTTCTCTTCTTTCAGCTCTCAATCTCTCTTTAAGCACATAGACGCTTTCTTTCTCTTCTTTCAGCTCTCAATCTCTCTTTAAGCACATAGACGCTTTCTTTCTCTTCTTTCAGCTCTCAATCCCTCTTTAAGCACATAGACGCTTTCTTTCTCTTCTTTCAGCTCTCAATCTCTCTTTAAGCACATAGACGCTTTCTTTCTCTTCTTTCAGCTCTCAATCTCTCTTTAAGCACATAGACGCTTTCTTTCTCTTCTTTTAGCTCTCAATCTCTCTTTAAGCACATAGACGCTTTCTTTCTCTTCTTTTAGCTCTCAATCTCTCTTTAAGCACATAGACGCTTTCTTTCTCTTCTTTAAGCTCTCAATCTCTCTTTAAGCACATAGACGCTTTCTTTCTCTTCTTTCAGCTCTCAATCTCTCTTTAAGCACATAGACGCTTTCTTCCTCTTCTTTCAGCTCTCAATCTCTCTTTAAGCACATAGACGCTTTCTTTCTCTTCTTTCAGCTCTCAACCTCTCTTTAAGCACGTAGACGCTTTCTTCCTCTTCTTTCAGCTCTCAATCCCTCTTTAAGCACATAGACGCTTTCTTTCTCTTCTTTCAGCTCTCAATCTCTCTTTAAGCACATAGGCGCTTTCTTTCTCTTCTTTCAGCTCTCAATCTCTCTTTAAGCACATAGACGCTTTCTTTCTCTTCTTTCAGCTCTCAATCTCTCTTCTTTCTCTTCTTTCTTACTCTCATCTTTCAGCTCTCAATCTCTCTTTAAGCACATAGACGCATTCTTTCTCTTCTTTCAGCTCTCAATCTCTCTTCTTTCTCTTCTTTCTTACTCTCCTCTTTCAGCTCTCAATCTCTCTTTAAGCACATAGACGCTTTCTTTCTCTTCTTTCAGCTCTCAATCTCTCTTTAAGCACATAGACGCTTTCTTTCTCTTCTTTCAGCTCTCAATACCTCTTTAAGCACATAGACGCTTTCTTTCTCTTCTGTCAGCTCTCAATCTCTCTTTAAGCACATAGACGCTTTCTTTCTCTTCTTTCAGCTCTCAATCTCTTTTTAAGCACATAGACGCTTTCTTTCTCTTCTTTCAGCTCTCAATCTCTTTAAGCGTCTATGTACTTAGAGAGATTGAGAGCTGAAAGAAGAGAAAAAGAGCGTCTATATGCTTAAAGAGAGATTGAGAGCTGAAAGAAGAGAAAGAAAGCGTCTATGTGCTTAAAGAGAGATTGAGAGCTGAAAGAAGAGAAAGAAAGCGTCTGAGTGCTTAAAGATGGATTAAGAGCTGAAAGAAGAGGAAGAAAGCGTCTATGTGCTTACAGAGAGATTGAGAGCTGAAAGAAGAGAAAGAAAGCGTCTATGTGCTTAAAGAGAGATTGAGAGCTGAAAGAAGAGGAAGAAAGCGTCTCTTCTTTAAGCTCTCAATCTCTCTTTAAGCACATAGACGCTTTCTTTTCTTCTTTCAGCTCTCAATCTCCCTTTAAGCACATAGACGCTTTCTTTCACTTCTTTCAGCTCTCAATCTCTCTTCTTTCTCTTCATTCTTACTCTCCTCTTTCAGCTCTCAATCTATCTTCTTCCAGCTCTCCTTAAGTACATAGACGCTTTCTTTCACTTCTTTCAGCTCTCAATCTCTCTTCTTTCTCTTCATTCTTACTCTCCTCTTTCAGCTCTCAATCTATCTTCTTTCAGCTCTCCTTAAGCACATAGACGCTTTCTTTCTCTTCTTTCAGCTCTCAATCTCTCTTTAAGCACATAGACGCTTTCTTTCTCTTCTTTCAGCTCTCAATCTCTCTTTAAGCACATAGACGCTTTCTTTCTCTTCTTTAAGCTCTCAATCTCTCTTTAAGCACATAGACGCTTTCTTTTCTTCTTTCAGCTCTCAATCTCTCTTTAAGCACGTAGACGCTTTCTTCCTCTTCTTTCAGCTCTCAATCCCTCTTTAAGCACATAGACGCTTTCTTTCTCTTCTTTCAGCTCTCAATCTCTCTTTAAGCACATAGACGCTTTCTTTCTCTTCTTTCAGCTCTCAATCTCTCTTTAAGCACATAGACGCTTTCTTTCTCTTCTTTCAGCTCTCAATCTCTCTTTAAGCACATAGACGCTTTCTTCCTCTTCTTTCAGCTCTCAATCTCTCTTTAAGCACATAGACGCTTTCTTTCTCTTCTTTCAGCTCTCAATCTCTCTTTAAGCACATAGACGCTTTCTTCCTCTTCTTTCAGCTCTCAATCCCTCTTTAAGCACATAGACGCTTTCTTTCTCTTCTTTCAGCTCTCAATCTCTCTTTAAGCACATAGACGCTTTCTTTCTCTTCTTTCAGCTCTCAATCTCTGTTTAAGCACATAGACGCTTTCTTTCTCTTCTTTCAGCTCTCAATCTCTCTTTAAGCACATAGACGCTTTCTTCCTCTTCTTTCAGCTCTCAATCTCTCTTTAAGCACATAGACGCTTTCTTTCTCTTCTTTCAGCTCTCAATCTCTCTTTGAGCACATAGACTCTTTCTTTCTCTTCTTTCAGCTCTCAATCTCTTTTTAAGCACATAGACGCTTTCTTTCTCTTCTTTCAGCTCTCAAACCCTCTTTAAGCACGTAGACGCTTTCTTTCTCTTCTTTCAGCTCTCAATCTCTCTTTAAGCACATAGACGCTTTCTTTCTCTTCTTTCAGCTCTCAATCTCTGTTTAAGCACATAGACGCTTTCTTTCTCTTCTTTCAGCTCTCAATCTCTGTTTAAGCACATAGACGCTTTCTTTCTCTTCTTTCAGCTCTCAATCTCTCTTTAAGCACATAGACGCTTTCTTCCTCTTCTTTCAGCTCTCAATCTCTCTTTAAGCACATAGACGCTTTCTTTCTCTTCTTTCAGCTCTCAATCTCTCTTTAAGCACATAGACGCTTTCTGTCTCTTCTTTCAGCTCTCAATCTCTCTTTAGAAACATAGACGCTTTCTTTCTCTTCTTTCAGCTCTCAATCTCCATTTACGTACATAGACGCTTTCTTTCTCTTCTTTCAGCTCTCAATCTCTCTTTAAGCACATAGACGCTTTCTTTCTCTTCTTTCAGCTCTCAATCTCTGTTTAAGCACATAGACGCTTTCTTTCTCTTCTTTCAGCTCTCAATCTCTCTTTAAGCACATAGACGCTTTCTTTCTCTTCTTTCAGCTCTCAATCTCTGTTTAAGCACATTGACGCTTTCTTTCTCTTCTTTCAGCTCTCAATCTCTGTTTAAGCACATAGACGCTTTCTTTCTCTTCTTTCAGCTCTCAATCTCTCTTTAAGCACATAGACGCTTTCTTTCTCTTCTTTCAGCTCTCAATCTCTGTTTAAGCACATAGACGCTTTCTTTCTCTTCTTTCAGCTCTCAATCTCTCTTCAAGCACATAGACGCTTTCTTTCTCTTCTTTCAGCTCTCAATCTCTCTTTAAGCACATAGACGCTTTCTTTCTCTTCTTTCAGCTCTCAATCTCTCTTCAAGCACATAGACGCTTTCTTTCTCTTCTTTCAGCTCTCAATCTCTGTTTAAGCACATAGACGCTTTCTTTCTCTTCTTTCAGCTCTCAATCTCTCTTTAAGCACATAGACGCTTTCTTTCTCTTCTTTCAGCTCTCAATACCTCTTTAAGCACATAGACGCTTTCTTTCTCTTCTTTCAGCTCTCAATCTCTGTTTAAGCACATAGACGCTTTCTTTCTCTTCTTTCAGCTCTCAATCTCTCTTCAAGCACATAGACGCTTTCTTTCTCTTCTTTAAGCTCTCAATCTCTCTTTAAGCACATAGACGCTTTCTTTTCTTCTTTCAGCTCTTAATCTCCCTTTAAGCACATAGACGCTTTCTTTCTCTTCTTTCAGCTCTCAATCTCTCTTTAAGCACGTAGACGCTTTCTTCCTCTTCTTTCAGCTCTCAATCCCTCTTTAAGCACATAGACGCTTTCTTTCTCTTCTTTCAGCTCTCAATCTCTCTTTAAGCACATAGACGCTTTCTTTCTCTTCTTTCAGCTCTCAATCTCTCTTTAAGCACATAGACGCTTTCTTTCTCTTCTTTCAGCTCTCAATCCTCTTTAAGCACATAGACGCTTTCTTCTCTTCTTTAAGCTCTCAAACTCTCTTTAAGCACATAGACGCTTTCTTTCTCTTTCAGCTCTCAATCTCTCTTAAGCACATAGACGCTTTCTTTCTTCTTTCAGCTCTCAATCCTCTTTAAGCACATAGACGCTTTCTTTCTCTTCTTTCAGCTCTCAATCTCTCTTTAAGCACATAGACGCTTTCTTTCTTCTTTCAGCTCTCATCTCTCTTTAAGCACATAGACGCTTTTTTCTTTCTTCAGCTCTCAATCTCTCTTTAAGCAATAGACGCTTTCTTCTTCTTTCAGCTCTCAATCTCTCTTAAGCACATAGACGCTTCTTCTCTTTTTCAGCTCTCAATCTCTCTTTAAGCACATAGACGCTTTCTTTCTTCTTTCAGCTCTCAATCTCTCTTTAAGCATAGACGCTTTCTTTCTCTTCTTTCAGCTCTCAATCTCTCTTAAGCACATAGACGCTTCTTCTCTTCTTCAGCTCTCAATCTCTTTAAGCACATAGACGCTTCTTTCTCTTCTTCAGCTCTCAATCTTCTTTAAGCACATAGACGCTTTCTTTCTCTTCTTCAGCACTCAATCTCTCTTTAAGCACATAGACGCTTTCTTTCTCTTCTTCAGCTCTCAATCTCTCTTTAGCACATAGACGCTTCTTCCTCTTCTTTCAGCTCTCAATCTCTGTTAAGCACATAGACGCTTTCTTCTCTTCTTTCAGCTCTCAATCCCTCTTTAAGCACATAGACGCTTTCTTTCTCTTCTTTCAGCACTCAATCTCTTTAAGCACATAGACGCTTCTTCTCTTCTTCAGCTCTCAATCTCTTTAAGCACATAGACGTTCTTTCTCTTCTTTCAGCTCTCAATCTTCTTTAAGCACATAGACGCTTTCTTCCTCTTCTTTCAGCTCTCAATCTCTCTTTAAGCACATAGACGCTTTCTTTCTTCTTTCAGCTCTCAATCTCTCTTAAGCACATAGACGCTTCTTTCTCTTCTTTCAGCTCTCAATCTCTGTTTAAGCACATAGACGCTTTCTTCTCTTCTTTCAGCTCTCAATCTTCTTTAAGCACATAGACGCTTTCTTTCTCTTCTTTCAGCTCTCAATCTCTGTTTAAGCACATAGACGCTTTCTTTCTCTTCTTTCAGCTCTCAATCTTCTTTAAGCACATAGACGCTTTCTTTCTCTTCTTTCAGCACTCAATCTCCTTTAAGCACATAGACGCTTTCTTTCTCTTCTTTCAGCTCAATCTCTCTTTAGCACATAGACGCTTTCTTTCTCTTCTTTCAGCTCTCAATCTCTCTTTAAGCACATAGACGCTTTCTTCTCTTCTTTCAGCTCTCAATCTCTTTAAGCACATAGACGCTTCTTTCTCTTCTTTCAGCACTCAATCTCTCTTTAAGCACATAGACGCTTTCTTTCTTCTTTCAGCTCTCAATCTCTTTAAGCACATAGACGCTTTCTTTCTCTCTCTTTCAGCTCTCAATCTCTCTTTAAGCACATAGACGCTTTCTTTCTTCTTTCAGCTCTCAATCTCTGTTTAAGCACATAGACGCTTTCTTTCTCTTCTTCAGCTCTCAATCTCTCTTAAGCACATAGACGCTTTCTTCCTTTCTTTCAGCTCTCAATCTCTTTAAGCACATAGACGCTTCTTTCTCTCTTTCAGCTCTCAATCTCTGTTTAAGCACATAGACGCTTTCTTTCTTCTTTCAGCTCTCAATCTCTGTTTAAGCACATAGACGCTTTCTTCTCTTCTTTCAGCACTCAATCTCTGTTAAGCACATAGACGCTTTCTTCCTCTTCTTTCAGCTCTCAATCTCTCTTAAGCACATAGACGCATTCTTCTCTTCTTTCAGCTCTCAATCTCTGTTTAAGCACATAGACGCTTTCTTTCTCTCTTCAGCTCTCAATCTCTCTTTAAGCACATAGACGCTTCTTCCTCTTCTTTCAGCACTCAATCTCTCTTTAAGCACATAGACGCTTTCTTCTCTTCTTCAGCACTCAATCTCTCTTTAGCACATAGACGCATTCTTTCTCTTCTTTCAGCTCTCAATCTCTGTTAAGCACATAGACGCTTTCTTCCTCTTCTTTCAGCTCTCAATCTCTCTTTAGCACATAGACGCTTTCTTTCTCTTTTCAGCTCTCAATCTCTGTTTAAGCACATAGACGCTTTCTTTCTCTTCTTTCAGCTCTCAATCTCTCTTTAAGCACATAGACGCTTCTTCTCTTCTTTCAGCACTCAATCTCTCTTTAAGCACATAGACGCTTCTTTCTCTTCTTCAGCTCTCAATCCCTCTTTAAGCACATAGACGCATTTTCTCTTCTTTCAGCACTCAATCTCTGTTTAAGCACATAGACGCTTCTTCTCTTCTTTCAGCTCTCAATCTCTCTTTAAGCAC
>NW_021826687.1:10000-12068 GCF_006345805.1 Octopus sinensis | reverse complement strand
AATGCTATCCAAGAGAACGGTTCTGATGCTCCTTCAGATTATAACATTTGTTAGTCGTTCTTCAGGAGTCTGCAAGACGTTTCGTTCAACAACGACATGGAGCTGAAAATGTTAGTTTAGGATTCGATGATTTCTTGGGATCAAGATCTGGTAATTTCTATCGTCAAGCCATTGACAAACTAGTGGAACGTTGGCAAGAAGGCGTGAACAAAGAAAAAAAAATATAATTGAATGATATATAAAAATCGTTGATGAAAAATATGGATTATCATAAATGGAAATCTTTATATATAAAAGAGAGGTTGTGTGCTGTCTGTCTCCTACGATTTATATTCCTAACTACTCCCACATTTTGCGGTGCAGTTTAACCAAAACCGGGAATCTTATAGTCGTGATTCATATCGAGCCCTTCTGGGTATTAGCGCGCGTCTACGATGAGTCTACGATTTTAAAAAGAATTTACCATCATATTTTTCCCATTTATAATGCATTTTTGGCATATATAAGGGAAGTAACTCTTTAAAAATTTATTATTAAATCTCAGAACTTAAAAAGCTACAGTAACACCCCCCCTTTGTGGTTAGCCATATTGAGATGGCTATTATACTTTACATCTCTAAAAATGCTTATATAGTTATTTCCCTTACAAACCCGAGCAACGCCGAGCGATACTGCTAGTATAGAATAAATGAGTTTATCTTACAACCTGATATATCTTTATTAACTTATAATTAACGCTATCTTTTAAAATATGGCGGAAAATATTGAATCATGCAATGTGCTGGGATAAAGCTGTGGTTGTCACAAGTGGATTGCATATGATCGCAGGTCTGCCACATCAGTGCTCTGCGGAAGCGCGTGGCTTAGCGGTTAAGGTGTTGGACTCATGATCGTAAGATTGCAGTTTCAATAACTGGACCGGGCGACGCATTGTGCTCTTGAGGAAAACACTTCATTTCACGTTGCACCTGTCCACTCAGCTGGCACAAATGAGTAATCCTTCAACGAACTAGCGTCCCGTCCAGGTGGGGAAATATATATGCCATGGGAACCGGGAAACCGACCCTTATGTGTTGGTATGACTCGAGAAAGCAACCTTTACCGTTTTTATTAATACTTTACATCAGTGCTGTTCTCCTAAAATTAAATAACAACAATATTGTCTTATTGACAATTTGCCAAGATAAAGTTGTGGCGGTCACTGGGAGAGTATGTTTGATCCCAGCTTTGCTAGATTATTGCTATCGTGAAGAGCTAAAGAACCGCAAAAACTAGGCAAGGATGGGGTAACTCTAACTGCTCCGCTATTTGCAAGAAATCTACGTCGAATCATATCCCACACAGGGATATATTCTTATACAGGAATATCACTGTCCTTGCAACACGATTTAAAGAAAAACAGAAACAAAAACAACAATAGCAAGAACAAAAGCAGCAGCAACAGTGGAGGTGCAATGGCCCAGTGGTTAGGGCAGCGGACTCGCGGTCGGAGGATCGCGGTTCCGATTCCCAGACCGGGCGTTGTGTGTGTTTATTGTGTGTGTTTATAATAATAATAATAATAATAATAAAAATAGTAATAATAATAATAATAATTATAAAAATAGTAATGATAATAATAATAATAATAAAAATAGTAATAATAAAAATAATAATAATAATAATAAAATAATAAAAATAGTAATAATAATAATAATAATAATAATTATAAAAATAGTAATAATAATAATAATAATAATAATAATAATAATAATAATTATAAAAATAGTAATAATAATAATAATAAAAATAGTAATAATATTAATAACAACAATAATAATAATAATAATAATAATAATAATAATAATAATAATAATAATATAATAATAATAATAATATATTAATAATAATAATAATAATAAATGCCCTGATGCAGTACCAGGCAGTGGCTCTCATGGCTTCTGATCTTAACTGATTGGAAGTGTCATCATGTACATTGTTTTGTCTTGGTATAAAAGATGGGCTACAGCAAATACTCTGCTCAATACCACAGATTTGCTTCTCAGTTGTTTGACCATAACCAGTTGAG
>NW_021826687.1:0-7500 GCF_006345805.1 Octopus sinensis | reverse complement strand
CTGGTACTTTATTTACCGACCGGCGGAATTTGAACTCAGAATGTAAAGACAGACGAAATACCGCTAAGCATTTCGTCCAGCGTGCTAACGATTCTGCCAGCTCGCCGCCTAAATAATAATAATAATAATAATAATAATAATAATAATAATAATATAATAATAATAATAATAATAATAATAATTGTTCCAAACTTTTGCTCAACGCCAGCAATCTCAGGAGCAGTGGGCCAGCACAGGAGTAGTACTTTACACTATCGACCCTAATACAATAAAGGGCCAAGTGTACGTCGGCTGTTGAGCATAGACACGGTTTATGATGGCTCAACTAAGGTCTAATCAACAACTAGTCAACATCTCTCATGAAAGAGCTAAATCTCTTTCAAATCAAATCACGGTATCTTCAATACGGAAAGATTTATGGGACAGCATAGTCCATGAAATACATAACGGCTGGATGGCCACGGGTGAGAAGTCTTTAGTCAAAGGTCTCTATTTAATATGAGCTCATGACCAATGAGGAGGAGGAGGCAAACAACAGCAATGACAATAAAACCAAGAATAATTGCAGGATTTTTAAAAGAAGAAAATAAAAGCCAGCAGGCCATTAGATTTACGTGAACACATCTGCATCGCCGGTCATGACAGATGTAATATTACGACGACAGATGACGGTAATGACAGCTTTAATAACTGTAGTAACCACAGCAGCTGCATCTGTGGTTACAGAGATCGTTGTAACAGGAGAGGCAAAAAATAACGATCATACCTAACAGTTGAAAGACCAACACCAGTAATAAACAGCGATATTAAAGTAGCGAATAAGCGAGACGACCTCAGTGACAGAGGTCCTTAATGCCTTGCTTACTTGGTGATAGACTGGAGTTCAAACGATAAAAATTTACTGGTGCTTTTTCTCTTGGAAAGCTAATTATTTTAGTAATTAAAGAAAGTTAATTACTGGAGTATTTCGCATGAAAATTTTAAATGAAAAATTATTTTGACTGAATTTCTGACATGAAGGTTTGTCACCCGTACAAACCAATATATTTATTATATTTATCATTATACACTTACATATACACTAATATATACAAATATATATATATATATATGCATATATATACATATACATATAGATATATATATATTATATATATATATATAATATATATATATATATATATAATATATAATATATATATATATATAAAGAGTAATTAATTAATAATATAATTAATATTCCACCAAGTAGTGATTCGATATGTAAAAGACCATTATCGGTAAACTTAAACAATATTTATTATAATAACGGTTAGGCAAAAGAATTTGCTTCACCACACACAGAACTTTAGAAATAGCAGCCAAAGAATCTAGCTATTTCTTCTACTGAAAGAAACAACTCCCAGACACAGAAGAAGAAATAGCTAGATTCTTTGGCTGCTATTTCTATACATGGCCACAGCTCGTGAGCTGAAACTAGATAAATTATAATATATATATATACTCAAAATAAGCAACAAGAATAACTTCGGTAATTTGGTACGATCGTTTCACGCTACTTCATTTTATTAAATGTTGTAAGTATTACAACAGTTTTAAAATGCTGAGCAATCATCAGCCATTAATAGAGGTTTTCCATTAATACATAATGTATTATGTATTTATGGAAATCATGTATTAATGGAAAACCTCTATTAATGGCTGATGATTGCTCAGCATTTTATAACTGTTGTAATACTTACAACATTTAATAAAATGATGTAGCGTGAAACGATCGTTCCAAATTACCGAAGATATTTTGTTGCTTATTTTGATTGTAATCACCCCATGGATTTATATGGATAATACCATACAAAATTCTGGTGCATCTAACTTAAGTACCATATTCATTTGAATCTAAATTTTGCTGAACTTATATATAATACTATGCATTACTATATACACTAATGCATTTATCATTATACTGTAATACATTCATTAGTCTAGAAGATACACACTAATCGTTGTTTACTATACGTTAATACACACTAATCTATTTATTAACATGCACAAAGCGTGACTGCATGGTAAGAAGCTTGCTTCGTAACCACATGCTTCCGGGTTCGGTCCCACTGCGAAGCACCTTGTCCAAGTGTCTTGGTCAAGCGATGGGAGACAAACACAGACGCAAAGACACACGCACTCTTACACACGCACATACACATGAGCACTGACACACACAGACACATGCATACACGCACGAGAACACACGCACATATAGCAAACTGCGTATCATACTTAACGCAGACACATTATGGAAAACTCAAATAACTACGATAGTCGTGCTGAGATATCTTTTTCAGACGTATAATTGTGAATAACACGAATATATATTAGTAGCAGATGAAATCGGATGTTTGCCTATTTGCGATTCGTCAGTAGCCTGTATCCACGAGCAATCATATTCAAGACAAATTACCTCGTTTCTGATATAGTGAAATAATGATTGGCAAATCACAGGTGTTGCAGTTAAACGGACAGCTGAATAAGAATTCGTCAGAAAAATTATTAGTTTAAAATAGCACCATGTATGTCATACATAAAGCAGATACATTATGTAAAGTTAGATCAAATGCGGTAGTCATTCTGAGATTGTGTGTCTGATACACACGCAGTTTTAAAAAGAACTGAAAAATATTTTCAATTTTTATTGGCTCAAAAAGCAAAAGCAAGGCCATGTAGGGAGACAGGGAGTTATGTACAAGGAGGGTGGTCATACAAAGAGTTCAGGCCATTTCTGGTCAAGAGAAACTTTGAACCGAGCGGCATCTTCACTATCTCGCCCGGCAGCTTATTCCACGGATCCGCAAACCGGACGGAGAAAGCCCCTCTCCTTCAATTGAGCTGAAATCGTCGTTGATAGAGCTTTTCGGAGTGATCCCGCAGCCGACGCTCTGGAGCAGGAGTGAAGAACAGCTCTTTCGAGAGGTTACACTTTCCGTTTATGATGTTGTGAGCGAGGATGAGATCACCACGGCGTCGTCGTTTTTCGAGAGAATAATGGTCGAGCGTCTTCAGCCTTTCTTCATAAGACAAATGCTTGAGACCAAGAACCATGCGGGTAGCCAGCTTCTGGACTCTTTCGAGATGATGTATAAATAGGTCAGTAACAGGCAAGAATTGCTATTGACGAAGCTCAGCAGGGAGAAATATGCATCTAGGAATACCACCATCACCGCTGGAAAATTTTCGTATGCGACTGATATATTTTGATGGATAATCTATTCAGTTATTCTGTCTTCAAAAGTAACAGATAAAACACATTCAAATCGATGTAAAAACTTACAAAAGTAGGATACATAAAATAATATGGTTATTGGTACACACTGAGTTGGAAAATGTCAGTTTCGGCTGGAGCGTCAGCGTTAAATTATCTTGGAGTATAGGTGCAGGAGTGGCTGTGTGGTAAGTAGCTTGCTAACCAACCACATGGTTCCGGGTTCAGTTCCACTGCGTGGCGTCTTGGGCAAGTGTCTTCTGCTATAGCACCGGGCCGACCATTGCCTTGTGAGTGGATTTGGTAGACGGAAACTGAAAGAAGCCTGTCGTATATATGTATATATATGTATATGTATGTGTGTGTTTGTGTGTCTTTTTTTGTCCCCTTAGCATTGCTTGACAACCGATGCTGGTATGTTTACGTCCCCGTCACTTAGCGGTTCGGCAAAAAAGAGACCGATAGAATAAGTACTGGGCTTACAAAGAATAAGTTCCGGGGTCGAGTTGCTCGAGTAAAGGCGGTGCTCCAGCATTGCCGCAGTCAAATGACTGAAACAAGTAAAAGAGTAAAGAGTATATATGTACTGGTATCATATCTGGATTTGGAGTACGAGACACGAGCAACGGCCGCCATTTCTGTCACCGTCGATATGAACGCTATATGTAGCACGAATACAATTCTGATTTTCGTCTAAGCGCTACTTGCCTGTTTCCCCTTCTCGAATTTGCTGCGCCTGCGCACATATACACACGAACACATGCACACACTCTTGTTGCACATATTTGTAGGTAGGGGTGTATACATATAGGCATAGATATGTGCGGGTATCTATACATATGTGCAAAGATATGTGTATATATTTATATGTAGTTATATATAAATGGGTACATATATGTATACATGCATTTATCTTTACATATACATATGCACATTCATATTTATGTGGGTATATACATATATCAATATATATATATATGTATATATAATTATATTTATATATATATGTATATATATATGTTTGTATGTATATATATGATAAAATATATAAGTATATATATATATATATATACATGTACGGATGCATATGTATATGGATATATATATATATATATATATATATATACATATATATACATATATATACATGTATATATACATATACTATACTTACATACATATATATATATATATATAAACTCAAGTAATTAATTTCCCTATCTACATTGACTCCGTCTGCTACATTGCATGCCTTTCTGATTGCCTGCCTGTCTGTTGTACATTTCCCAGGTTATCTATGCATTGATCTGTATATGTATGTCTGTAAGTGTGTATGCGCGAATGAACGGCTGCATATATATATATATATATATATATATAACACACATATATATGTATATATATATATATACATATGTGCATGTATGTATGTATAAATATATACATACATATATACATATATATTTATATATATGTATGTAAATCATATACGTATATATATGTGTATGTAGTATATATATATGAGTGTATATATAATGGATGATATGCAACATATAAAGTGCATAATAATTATAATATATATATATTATTATATATATATAATATTATACATATATATATCAGTCTATACGCATACAAATATGTCTATACATACATGTGTGTGTTGTGTATGTATGTATATATGAATGTATGTACACATGAATGTATGCACGTATGCATGCAAAAATACACATAGCTACGCGCGCAAGCACAACCACACACATACATACACACATACACACGCACACACACACACATATATGTATGTGTATACGCCCGATTACATAATAGTAAATTTAGACGTACGTATATACGTCGGTTTGAACATAAATGCATGTGTCAGACTTACGTGTATATATATATATATACTTACAAGCGTAGATAAATGTTGAATTGCAGCCATATATATTCGTCATCATTCACTTCATCACCCCAAAATTTCGTATTGCATTCACTCTGGGAATTACAAAGAAATAAGAGAAAAATTGTGCCGAACACAACACGCTCTTATACGCTCTCTCTACGTTCTTCTCTGTCTGTCTCGCTCTCTCTAAGTTCTTCTCTGTCTGTCTCGCTCTCTCTGCCTCGCTGTCTATCTGTCGCTTTCCCTATATCTGTGTATCTATCTCTCCATCTATCTCTTTCTGTCTATCTGTGTCTATCTATTTATGTATTAATCTCTCTACTTCACACACATACTCACGTACGTACAACACGCGTTCGCGCACATAACGAGACATATTCACGTCTGCGTTTTCGTAGAAATGCTTACAGTCTCAAAGCAAATTATTGAGTAAGAAAACCAGTAGAAGGAAAATCTTTTTTTCCTTCTTCTTCTTTCTCGAAAGATGTAATCTATTTGATTGAGTAAATATCTTTACTGTAGGTAGGTGTATGCTCTCTGAATATTCACTGTGGTGTTGTACGCCATTGCATTGCTTCGGGTTTATCTTTTGAGCTATACAATACCCTCTCCACACATCCATCCATCAATCCTTCTATACACACTTACATACTACATACATTTACATATATGCAGCTATGAGTATGCATGCATGTATGTAAATATATTATATATATAATATTATATATATATATATATATATATATATGTATGTATATATATACATATATACATATATATATACAAACATATATATATATATAAATATGCATATCATATACATATATATATATATATATATATATATATTATATATATATACATACACACAACACACATATATATAATATGTATAATTATATATATATAATATAGATCTATATATATTATATATATGTATATATATATATATACATATATATGTACTTATGTAATATTATTTTTTTT
This sequence comes from Octopus sinensis, assembly GCF_006345805.1. Lineage (NCBI taxonomy): Eukaryota > Metazoa > Mollusca > Cephalopoda > Octopoda > Octopodidae > Octopus > Octopus sinensis. The sequence continues at coordinate 1,354 of NW_021826687.1, read as the reverse complement.
ATCGAAATGGCGCGTATATAGCTGGTTTCCTACAGATAACCTTATAATATGATATGGTCATAGGTTTTCCTTTTACGACACTGAGTTATTTTCAATGGTGGCTCCAATAGATAGGCGTCGTTAGTCAGATTGCATCAAGACGATATTGCTAGCCTGTTAGGTGTGTGTAGATACATTCATACACACACACACACACACACACACACACACATATATATATATAACGCTCACATATGTGTGTCTGTGAGTGATTATGAGGGTAAAATCCACAATTACATGTAAATGATTGTTGGCCCTCTCTCGTTAAATATGAGTTGATATCCACGATTTCAAAGGAGAGTTCACTCAGGTCAATTACTATGAAACATAGTAGCGTATTTGTCTGCCTATAAGCTGCACTCCTGTATAACACGCATCCGTAATTTAGTGTGAAATCTTGGTAGAAATATTCATCCATTCATAACCTTAGCTTTGATTTTGTATAATTCACATCCCAGTTTTACACTAACAGAGTGAGTTATATATGATTATATACAATAACAAGTTGGGGAATTTATATATATATCTGAATAAATATATCTGAATATACACACACATACACACACACACACACACACACACACACACACACACACACATATATATATATATATATAGATATATATATATGAAATGTTTCCTTTTGAAACCATGCCAGGCTCATAAGGGCCAGTTTTCCGTTTTCAATGGGGCATAATTCTCCTCCCGAACAGGATACCGATCCGTTCCAGGATTACTCATTTTGCCAGCTGAGTGGACTGGAACAACCTAAATGAAGTTGTTTTGCTCAGGGAACACAACACACCACCCGGTCCAGGAATCGAAACCACAATCTTATAAGTATAAATCCTGCACCTTAACACTAAGTCACGCGCCTCCACACACACCACACACCACACACATACATACACATATATAAAGAATATGAGGAGTTAATTCACTGGTGATCTAAACTAATAGGTACGCTGCGTAAGTGGTGTAATTTGTCATCCTTTAGGTTCTAAGATCACAACTGAGGCTGGAGCCTGGGATCAGAACCAAGGTAGGATGGGAAACAAAAACAAAATGACCTAAGATACTCGTCCTGCTTTGGTTTTGCTTTGCATTTCCTTCAATATCTATCTTATCTCTCTGTCTATCTATCTATCTATCTATCTATCTATCTATCTATCTATCTATCTATTCATCTATCTATCTATCTATCTATCTATCTATCTATCTATCTATCTGTCTGTCTGTATGTCTGTCTGTCTGTCTGTCTGTCTGTCTGTCCGTATGTCTGTCTATCTATCTATCCGTACACACCACATACACA
>NW_021826686.1:0-7500 GCF_006345805.1 Octopus sinensis | reverse complement strand
TGGTAAGGCGGGAACAGAAAGAAATCCGCCGTATATGTGTGCAAATATACTTGTGCATATGTGTGTGTGTATGTGTGTAAGTGTGCCTTTGTGTTAGTGCCTGTTTCCTACCACTCGACAACCGGTGTTGGTTTGTTTATGCCCCGTAAACTAGGGATTAGGCAAAAGAAATCGACAGGATAAACATCAGGCTTTAAGAAATAAGTACTAAGGTCAATTTGTTTTACTAAAACATTTCAAGGCGGTCTCCTCAGCATGGCCGCAGATCAACAACTGAAACAAATTAAAGTTAAAAAATAAATATACTACATGTAAAAATGTTATAAAATGATATTATGAAAACAATCAGAATTTATTGTTATCTCAATCTTTAATGCGGTATTGATGATTTTTTCAGTTTTAAAATTGTTCCCTAAACCTTTTTGTGGCGAACTGCAAAACGCGGACATCTCGCCATTGCGCGACAGTTTCTTATGAAAATAGATTGTGTTTGTTCTGGCTCTTTACATTCTGAGTTCAAATCCTGCCCAGTTTTATCCCGCTTTTAACTCTCCGGGAGATGGGGTGGTTTATAAAAGGAAGTACCTGATAAGTATGGGGTCGATTTACTCGACTAACCCACTCCCAAAAGTTTCAGATCTTACGTTACAAGCAAGTAGTGGTAGTAGCAGCAGCAGCAGCAACAGCCACAGCAGTAGCGGTAGCAGTAGCAGTAGCAGTAGCAGTAGTAGTAGTAGTAGTAGTAGTAGTAGTAGTAGTGCGGTAATACATAATTAGTTTCTTGCCCTCTCTCTCTCTCTCTCTCTCCCCCCCTTCCTTCCTCTCTCTCTCTCTCTCCCTCTCGCTGTCTTTTCAATAGGGCCCAGAATACTGGAACTTAACCCTAATTTCATGAAAAGGCGCGCAATGAAAGAAGGTAGTAGTAGTGAGTAGTAGTAGTAGTAGTAGTAGTAGTAGTAGCAACAGCAACAGCAACAGCAGCAGCAGTAGTAGTAGTAGTAGTAGTAGTGGTAGTAGTAGTAGTAGTAGTAGTAGTAGTAGTAGTACAGCAACCGCAACGCAGACAGCAGCAGCAGAGTGTAGTAGTAGTAGTGTGGTAGTAGTAGTAGTAGTAGTAGTAGTAGTAGTAGTAGCACACCGCAACAGCAACAGCAGAGCAGCAGCAGTAGCAGTAGTAGTAGTAGTTAGTAGTAGTAGTAAGTAGCAGCAGCAACAGCACAGCAGCAGCAGCAATAGTAGTAGTGTAGCTAGTAGTAGTAGTAGTAGTGGTAGTAGTATAGTGGTAGTAGTAGTAGTAGTAGTAGTAGTAGCTGTTGTTGTTGTTGTTGTTGTTGTTGTTGCTCAACGTCAGGTCAAACTTGATTAAAGACCTTCTTGACGGGAAGGACACGTAATTTTCCATTTCAGAAACAGCTCCATCCGTTTCTTTTTCACATTTTGTGCTCTTTTTTTTGTTGTTTTTTTTTTTCAATATCTTGAAACACTACGGTGTCATTTGATGGTGATTTAGCTGCTAATTCAAGCATGTCAAGTTACCGCATTGGCTCTAAAATATTACTCGTAGAAGTAGACCAGTGTTGTTGCTGAGTGTCATTAGCAAGACAGGCAGTGTAAGGTCGGTGATGGCGCTAGTGGCGGGAGAGAGGACCTGACTGAGGTTTATAGCTAATTTCAACCGCTTTCATCTTTAATTTGTATATCTGCAATAAAACAGTCTGTTTACAATAAATTGTTGACACACCTTTACAGTTCAATCCTTGTTTACCCATCATTAAAAGGAAACAAAATGTAAATTTAATCATATATATATATATATATACATATATATATATATAAACATACACACGCACACACACACATATATTATATACAATACATACATACATACACACACAACTTATGTACATCTTGTTACTGTCAAAGTTATAAGATATATACATACACACTATAATATAATATACATACACTATATATATATTATATATATATAGAGAGAGAGAGAGAGATAGATAGATAGATGATAGATAGATACAGATATACAAACATAGATGGTAGTGTGTGTGTGAGTGTGTAGGTGTGTGTGCGTCTGCGTGTGTATGTCCTCTTATTTGTCTCAGTCAGCGGACTGCGGCTAAGCTGGAGCAACGCCCTTGAATGGCGCATTCCAGCAAATCGGAGAGTAACAGGTTCAGTCTGGTACTTATTGCATCGGTTTCCTTTTAGCGAACTGCTATGTTACAAGTATGTGAACAGAGCAACACCGATCGTTTAGCGCTCAGAGACAAACACACAAAGACACGCATACACACACGCATGCACACACAGATACAGGCAGACACACACATAAATATGTACTTACATTTATACACACGTGTGTATGTGTGTGTGTGTGTGTGTGTGTGTATTTGTATTTGTATTTGTGCATCTCCAGACAATAAATTTGTGCTTTTCCTTATCTACCCCTTCAAAGTCCAACCGTTCTCACCGTGGTGCTGGAGGAGGCAACGGCATATGGTAATTCCGCCGAGGTCGACTTTGCCTTTCATCCTTTCGGGGTCGATAAATTAAGTACCAGTTACGCACTGGGGTCGGTAATCGACTTAATCCGTTTGTCTGTCCTTGTTTGTCCCCTCTGTGTTTAGCCCCTTGTGGGTAGTAAAGAAATAGGTAAGTATGCTGGCTAAACGGCTCTAGACTGGGGAAAGACCTGGCCACCTACCCCAGTATCTTGGCCAATATACTCTATGGAGCAAAAGTGTAAGAATTCTAATATGATGGTACAAAGCGGTGGGACCCCCGGGTTGCGAGGTACCACATTGGCTACTGGGGAAGAGCGCAAGGATAATCATAGTAGCAGCGGTATTGATGACGGTGTTGACAGCTTCAATCTTATTCCAGCCGTTTAATTTCGACTTAAGGATCAAGTACTCCACCTTAAATTTTTCTGTCATTTCTTTCGCCATCAATTTATCCACTTCCAATATCGCCAAGTTCTTATGGGCCGTCTCTTTTATCGGCTTCATAAACTTCCCCGACGGTATCGGTAACCCGTACATACATTTGATTTTGCCTCTCTTCAAGACTAACACACCACAATTTTTTCAGTCCGAACTCCATTCTGATATCCTCCTCCTCCTCCTCCACCACCACCACCACCAATGTACATGATAACACTTCCAATCAGTTAAGATCAGCAGTCATGAGTTATCATCATCATCATCATCATCATCATCATCATCATTATCATCATCATTTTCATCATCATCATCCTCATCATCATCATCATCATCATCATTATCATTATTATTATTATTATTATTATTATTGAGTGAGCGAGCAGAGCATGCCATCAAAGTGACACTGGGGTAAAATATACGAAGCCCAATATACCCATCATGACTACCCGTCCGATAAGGGTACACTAGGCACTTGCATCACAACCATATGTGCGCGACATGGGGATCTCATATCAAGATAACCAGCACATGACCTTGCAGGTGGGGCCCAGTTAGAATTTTCTTCAGGTCGAGTAACCCATCCCGCTCAAGCGGTCCCTGAATAAGGGTTGTTTAAGGAGTTGAAAAAGAACACCCATGTTTCCAGAGGTGAACTATTCAAACCCCAAAGAATCCTCTAAACACATGGCTATGATGCTCCCCCACTACTTCTGCTCGTGATCAGAGATGAACATATTGTCAGCCACTAAGGGACATGCTCAACTGGTTAAGGTCAAACAACTGACAAGCAAATCTGTGGTATTGAGCAGATTATTATTATTATTATTATTATTATTATTATTATTATTATTATTATTATTATTATTATTATTATTATTATTATTATTATTCAGTAGTCTTATTTTCATCATGTGCTTTCACTGCACTATCGAGCGCAGCTCTGTGTGTCTTGGGTATTGTGCTGTGGTTTATTGTGATGCTCTTATTGTTACTGTATTGAAAGTGTCTTACGTAGTATGTGTGCAGTGCCTAGTAGTGATGTTTTCTGTATGTCATATATTTGCTAATCCTGGTGTTTTTGTTATGTATTTGTCTGAATATATTTAAAATCATATCTAATGAGCCTATTATGATAGGAATTCGTTCTGCTTTTAGTTACCTCTATTTCCACGTCTTTGTATTTTGAAAGTTTCTCCATTGCTTTTAGAGAAACGTTGTCATCTGTTTGGTATTGATACATCAATTAAAAAGTTTTCCTTAATGATCTCTGACAACTATATCCGGCGTATTAGCCTTAATTTCTCTATCTGTGTGTATTGGCATATCCCATATTATGGTTGCTTTCTCATTTTCTGTGACCTTTTCTGGCGTGTAGCTATATCATCTTTTTTCTGTTATTATTCCAGTGTTGGCATAGCTTCCAGTGTATATAGATCCCAACTCTGTCGTGTCTGTGAATATATCCCTTCTTAGCCAGGACTGAGCAGCTAGAGACAATATGGTTTATTGTTTCTTGTCCATCTCCACATATTCTGCAGTTACTTATGTTTTTTTTTTCCATTCTATGCTTTTGGTAATTTCTGGTGGGGAGACCTTGTTCTTGTGCTGCAATTAAAAGTCCTTCAGTCTCTGCTTTTAGTCCTGAGCTTCTCAGCCATTGTTGGAATTTTTCTTTGTTCATTTCTTTTGCGCTTAGTTTAATCCTATTATTATTATTATTATTATTATTATTATTATTATTATTATTATTATTATTATTATTATTATAATTATTATCATTATTATGTTATTAATTATTATTATTATTATCTTTTTATTATTATTAATATTTATTATTATTATTATTATTATCATTATCTTATCATTATTATTATTATTATATTATTATTATTATTATTATTATTATTATTATTATCATTATCATTATCTTATTATATTATTATTACATCATCATTATCATTATCATTATCATTATTATTATTATATTATTATTATATTATTATTATTATTATTATCATTATCATTATTATTATATTATTATTATTATTATTATCATCATCATTATCATTATCATTATTTTATTATTATTATATATTATTTTTATTATTATCATTATATTATTATTATCATCCTCATTATCATTATTACTATTATTATTATTATTATTATTATTATTATTATTATTATTATTATTATTATTATTATTATTATTAAGTGCGGCGAGCTGGTAGAATCGTTAGTGAGTCGAATGAAACGCTTAGTGATATTTCACCCTTCCCTACCTTCTGAGTTCAAATTCCGCTGAGGTCAAATTTACCTTTCATCCTTTCGAGGTCGATAAATTAAGCACCAGTGAAACTCTACATTGTTAACGGTGGCAGATTCTGGGTATCGGTCGGGTGTGCAGGTGCTCGCGACTGAAGATCAGCCAAATAGCTCGAAACTAATTCAGTCTCGCAAGCCTGTTAACTGCGAGAGGTTAGTAAGCGTTCGCCCCGCTCCTCTGAGCAATATCTTGTTTATAAAGGGTGCAGAATGTTGCACCGATAACCAGCTGGCGGAGAATAGGAGATTCTATAACTAGCTATTTTGCTTATATATATATAATCAGTCGAAATTGCGAGGATGATCCGGTTCTTGACTGAAGATTAGAGGGTTCGATTGACACGTCCGTTTTCGTATCGTCTATTTGAATGTTTTGCGTTCTTGTCCCATTTTGTATTTTTATATATAATTTTTATATATTTTTTACACACACACACACACACACACACACACACATATATATATATCCCAACCCTATACATACACACGTCCAGACCCCGCATACGCACTTATACTCTCTCACACACACACACACATACCTATACATACCAATACGTAGTAATACATACTAATACATACTAATACATACACCAACCCCATACATACGCACGTCCAACCAATCTTACGCACTAATACTCTCTCATACACACACAACCCACACACCACACCCCTTTACATACTAATACATACACCAACCCTATACATACACACATCCAGACCCCTCCCACGCACTTTTACTGTCCCTCACCCTTTTATCAACCCTATTATCTCCCCTTATTTCGCTCGCTCGCGTCTCATGTTTGATCTTTGACCTCTGGCCGAAATCAGATCGCCATGTTGATTCGTTAGCTACTGCACGCATTTTTTTTCTCTCCTTCTTTCTGTGTTTTTTCTCTCTCTGTGTATCTTTCTGTTGAAGAGCGTAGGCTCGAAACGTTAAAGACTTGTTTTATTTATATTTCCTGAGCGCCATACTAATACAATTGTTCGTTTTGTTTCCACCTGCCTTCGTCTTTTGTTTATTTTCATAAAGCTTCCCGCTATATATATATATATATATATATATATATATATATCCTTTGTCTACTGCTTAGGTTCTCTGATACAGTAAATCAGCAGCCTTGGATTTGTGTTGATATAATCACTTTACCATTCCTCCTCCGAATCTGATTTCGTGTGCTTATGTTAGAATCTCTGTTAGAACACTTGCTATTCGACGTTTCCACAAGCCTGATTAGAATTATTTCTATTATCAATTATGGCAGCTATAAACAGCTTGGACACAATACGAATGTTAAAGAATCGAATCCCTTGAGAGAAGCGCACTTGGTTTGCAATGCAGGAATTTTCTGCATCCAAGATTGATCAAGACGTTCCTAGACGTGCCATTAGTTAGTAGACAGACCGGGTGTAATTAGACATACTGAGTGTAATTAGGTGCTAATTAATTACTCGGTTCAGCCAACCAATACCCTTTTAGTGTTTGTAGATAACACAGAAGCTGTAGTCTGAAAGCAACGATTTATTGTCGCTTTCTTTAATGATGAAATCACAAACCAGTTAAGTATGGAATTGGCTGATTATGTATGCATGCATGTATGTGTGTACGATCGAGTATGTGTGCATGTATGTATTTATGCATGTCTGTATAAATTATGTTTGCATTATGTATGTAGATATATGTGTGTTTATATGTATGTATGCATTATATATATATATATATATATTTTGGAAGCACTCCGTCGGTTACGACGATGAGGGTTCCCGGCTGATCCAATCAACGGACAGCCTGCTCGTGAAATTAACGTGTAAGTGGCTGAGCACTCCACAGACACGTGCACCATTAACGTAGTTTTCTCGGGGATATTCAGCGTGACACAGAGAGTGACAAGGCCGGCCCCTTGAAATACAGGTACAACAGAAACAGGAAGTAAGAGTGAGAGAAAGTTGTGGTGAAAGAGTACAGCAGAGATCACCACCATCCCCTGCCGGAGCCTCGTGGAGCCTTTTTAGGTGTTTTCGGTCAATAAACACTCACAACGCCCGGTCTGGGAATCGAAACCGCGATCCTATGACCGCGAGTCCGCATATATATATATGTTTGTAAGTGTGCATAAGTATGTCGTACAGATGGCTAGCTGGTTGGCTGGAAATGCTTATGTCTGCAGGAATTCATACGTATATGTATAAATGTATCACTTTACTCACAAACGTATGT
>NW_021826685.1:7500-12053 GCF_006345805.1 Octopus sinensis | reverse complement strand
AGTGAACATTGGTTGAGCATATAGATGTAGTGGCGATTTAACATCGTTCTGAGTGGTGTGAAATGTGTCACGGCACATCGAAACAATTGGAGTTGAAGAAAATGAACAATACAAGAACTTTATCCTGCAACCAATAGACCCAAATGCCGAATCCCATGTAAAACCCCATCATTTAAACATCGTTCTTCTGGATCACTTTTTACCTGGGATTTTTACAGAGCGTCGATCGTGACAACAACAGCAACAACATCAACGCCGAAAACAACGATAAGAGTAAACAACAACAACAACAACAACAACAACAACAGGAAAGCAACAACAACAACAGCAAAAGTCGTATTGCGACGACTATCCTGTTATTTAGTTATAAAGATGGATATACCATGAAATAGATAAACACTCAAATAGTGAAAGCCCTTCGTTATCCCCCTCTTTGTGTCTCTTTCCTTCAGCCTCTGTCTGTCTCTGTCTTTATCTTTCTCCCCCTACCCTCTCTCATTCTCTCTCTCTATCTCCCTATCTGAATCAACTAGCCGGAAGTGTGAAAAAGGTCGTAGGGGAACCATATACAAAAGTCTTCTTACACCGTCTGCTCATAGAAAAGTCTTTTGTGATACTAAAACCACCCCCGAAGCGTCCCACGGGGCAGAAATTCAAAAAGGAACAAAATGGTGCTTATATTGAACAAACTACCCAAAACAGAATAACGGTGAAAAAAAAAAAGGAAAAAAAGAAGGAATAACTCGTTGTAATACTCATACAATTGAAAGATCGAAGAGGTAAAGTAAAATATATTTGGTGATTCCATGTTTGTGATGAATGATTATTCTCCGAATCGTTAAACTTCTCTTGTCCGTCACTACATAACATTACGTCTTTATTGCCTTTCATCTTCGTTTAGTGCATGTCTTTATATTTAGTGGTTTCTCAGTGGATTACTATCACTGGTGATGATGGTGGCGGTGGTATTAGTGATGAAAAGTGTTTATTATTATTGAGTGAGAGAGCAGCGCATGCCATCAAAGTGACACTGGGTACAAATATACGACGCCCAATATACCCATCATGACTATCCGCCCGATAAGGGTGCACCAGGCACATGCATCACAAGCCTATGTGCGTGACATGGTGGTCTTATATCATGAAGAACAGCGATAAACAGGTGGGACCCAGTTAGAATTTACTTCAGGTCGAGTGGCCCATCCTACTCAAAGGCCCCTGAATAAGGGTTGTTTAAGGATGATGAACAAAATACCCATGTTTCCAGAGCTGAATTATTCAAATTCCCCCCAAATCCCTCTCAGCACGTGGCTATGATGCTCCCCCGATACTTCTGCTCGTGATCAGAGATGCACATATCGTCAGCCACTAACGGACATGCTTAACTGGTTAAGGTCAAACAACTGACAAGCAAATCTGTGGTATTGAGCAGAATATTTGCTGTAGCCCATCTTTTATACCAAGACAAAACAATGTACATGATAACACTTCCAATCAGTTAAGATCAGAAGCCATGAGAGCCACTGCCTGGTACTGCTATTATTATTATTATCATTATTATTATTATTATTATTATCATTATTATTATTCATTCTTATATTATTATTATTTCATTATATATCATTATTATATTATTATGATTATTATTATTATCATTTTATTATTATATATTATTTTATTATTATTATATATGATCATATTATCTTATTATTATCATTATTATCATTTTATTATCATTATTATCATTATTATTATCATTATTATTATCATTATTATTAATTATCATCATCTATTGTTTATGTTCTTATCATGTCATTATTATTATTATTATTATTATTATTTATTATTATATAGTGGTGGTGGTGGTGATAAAGTTGGAGTGGGAGCGATAGCGATTAAGTAATAGTGCTGAGGAAGATGGTGTTGTTGCTGTTGTAGCTGTTTTTGGTGGCGGTGGTGGTGGTGTTAGTATTCATGGAGATATGACTGCACTTATGCCTGTATGTATGTGATGATGTGCAGGTGTGTGTTTGTGTCTGTATGTGTATGTTTGTCGGTGTGTATGTTCGCATGCTTGTTAGTGGCATGTCTCTGTGTATGTCTGTTTATATATATATGTATGTGTGTGTGTGTGTATGCTAATATGTCTGTGTGTGCTAATACACGTGTGTGTGTGTGTGTGTGTGTGTGTGTGTGTGGCGTTATGTAATCTATGTTTCTTTATTTTTTCTCCCTTCTGCGCTGTTGTTTGTTAATTATCCACCCTTAATTACCCGGATATCTTGTAATAAAGTAGATCTAATTAATCACCTCTTCCAACCTCCTCCCTCCTTCCCCTTCCCTTCCTCCCTCCCTCCCACCCTTCCTCTCTCCCTTCATTTCTTCCTTCCTTCTTTCCTTCCTTCCTTCCTTCCTCCCTCCCTCCCTCCCTTCTTTCCTTCTTTCCTTCCTTCCTTCCTTCCTTCCTTCCGCTCTCCCTTCCTTCCTTCCTTCCTTCTTCCTTTCCTTCCTTCCTTCCTTCTTTCCTTCCTTCCTTCCTTCTTTCCTTCCTTCTTTCCTTCCTTCCTCCCTCCCTCCATGCCTCCCTCCCACCCTTCCTCTCTCCCTTCCTTCCTTCCTTCCTTCCTTCCTTCCTTCCTTTTTTTTTTGTCTTCTTTTCTTTTCCTTTCCTTCCTTCCCCTTTTCCCTCCCTTCCTTTTTTTCCTTTTCTCCTTCCTTCCCATTCCTTCCTTCCTCCTTCCTTCCTTTCCTTCCGCTCTCCCTTCCTTCCTTCCTTCCTTCTTCTTTCCTCCTTCTTTACTTCTTTCCCCTTCCTTCTTCCTTCTTTCTCCTTCCTTCCTTCCTCCCTCCCTCATCAGCCTCCCTCCACCTCCCTTCCTCTCTCCCTTCCTTCCTTCCTTCTTTCTTTCCTTCCGTCCTTCCTTCCTTTCCCTTCCTTCCTTCCTTCCTTCCTCCCTCCCTCCCTTCTTTCCTTCTTTCCTTCCTTCCTTCCTTCCTTCCTTCCTTCCGCTCTCCCTTCCTTCCTTCCTTCCTCCCTCCCTCCCTTCGTTCCTTCCTTCGTTCCTTCGTTCCTTCCTTCCACCCTTCCTCCCTTCTTCCTTCCTTCCTTCCTTCCTTCCTTCCTTCCTTCCTTCCTTCCTTCTTTCCTTCCTTCTTTCCTTCCTTCCTTCCTTCTTCCTTCCTTCCTTCCTTCCTTCCTTCCTTCCTTCCTTCCTTCCTTCCTAATAACGAACCATTTACTGCTTAATCTACCGTTCGCTCGACTTTCTACTGTTGCTACTGTTGTTGTTGTTGTTGTTGTTGTTGTTTGGCCCCTGGTCAGACCTACGGTCAGATTACTCCACCCATGACCATTCCGTTGTTGTTGTTATTGTTACTGATCAGATTTTTGTCCAGATCGGATGAAGCCAGGATCAAAACTGTTCCAACCGTGGCCATCGCGTTCTGCTTGTTATTCCTACTGCTGTAGCTGCAAGTCTTGTCACTCATGTTGTTGTTGTTGTCGCTGCTGCTGCTGCTGGTGTTGTTGTTATTGCTGCTATTTAACCCCAGGATAAAGTGTTGCTACAACAGGCCTTGAGTTCATGAGTTCGCGATCATCCTACCAACTCCTGGTTTTGCGGGAATATATATATATATACATACACACACACACACACCACACACACACACACACACACACACAACATATATATATATATCTTACTATAAGATTATATGGGAAAGTGAATTCCACTTAAAATAGACTGGCGACCTATCCAGGTGCAGCGGTCGATTTAGTTTGAATCATCAACTTTAAGAGGCAGCCTCTGTGTAGTCACTGTACCAGCTAGAAATGTTAACTGGGTTTCTGTTAAATCACGTTATAATGTCTTCAACCAGGAAGGACGCGAAGTGATGAAGTCGTGGCTGGAACAACTTAGATGATAGAGGTGTTCAGTCAGGGTCGACCTGAGGCTGAAGAACAACGAATGGTTCTTCAGAGGTTAGGGCAGATAGGTGTGAGTGAACATTGTGCTGTCCTTATTTATTCTTGATCTAGCTAAACGTGTCGGGTGGTACCCACGGGTGACTAATAACACGTTTCTGGTTTGAACGTCCTGCACGAATGTGATTTCCATTCCGATAACTGAAAGATAAGAACTGCGTAAGGTCTGCGGTTATCATGGAGAGGAAACGGCACGTTGGAGAATACTGTAAAATGAATAAATAATATTTAGAAATTAAATAGACAAAATTATGCATATCACACTAATTATGAACGTGCTTTAATTAAAGACATGTCACGTGAAAAGGAATAGTCGAGAAGCGTAGATTCTCTCAGAGCTTCGGAGATAAATAAAAAGCAACCTACACGTGCAAAGTCAGAAGACACGTATGTATGTATGTATGTGTATGTATGTATGTATGTATGTATGTATGTATGTATGTATGTATGTATGTATGTATGCATGCATGTATGTATGTATGTATGTATGTTATATATGTATATATATATATAATATATATATATATATATATAAGAGAGAGAGAGAGAGATAGATAGATAGATA
>NW_021826685.1:0-5000 GCF_006345805.1 Octopus sinensis | reverse complement strand
TCACGTTGTCACGATACATTCCAACTGTTCATCGTATTCTTTTCGTCTGCCATCTCACATATTTAAACACATATCGCATAGCATCATTTAACATCTCCCCCAGCCAGCCTTGTCCCGACCTACCCCACTTCCTGACACCCTCTTCTACAATCTTCACTGCCACCTAACCACTCTACCTGCCAATCTTCAAGTGTCTACCCTGGTGCATAGTTACGTAAATTGCCTATATACCCCCAATTGCAACTGCTTCTGCTAAGCCAGAATATTATATATATACCCAGGAGTGGCTGTGTGGTAAGTAGCTTGCTAACCAACCACATAGTTCCAGGTTCAGTCCAACTGCGTGGCATCTTGGACAAGTGTCTTCTGCTATGCCCCGGCCGACCAATGCCTTGTGAGGGATTTGGTAGACGGAAACTGAAAGAAGCCTGTCGTATATATGTATATATATATATATATATATATTAATATATATAATATATATATATATATATATATATATATATGCGTGTGTGTGTTTGTGTGTCTGTGTTTGTCCACCTAGCATTGCTTGACAACCGATGTTGGTGTGTTTATGTCCCCGTTACTTACGGTTCGGCAAAAAGACACCGATAGAATAAGTACTGGGCTTACAAAAAGAATAAGTCCCGGGGTCGAGTTGCTCGATTAAAGGCGATGCTCCAGCATGGCCGCAGTCAAATGACTGAAACAAGTAAAAAGAGAAAAAAAGAGAAAGAGATTATTATTATTACTATTTTTTACGCACGTAGGATGGTTAGAGCATCGGAACAAATGCTCTGCTGTATTTGTTCAGACTTTTATCATTCTAAGATCAATTTCCCAAGATCGATAAAATGAAGTACCAGTGAGATACTGGGCCTGCCGCTTTTAACTAATTCCACTCACTTCAAAATTGCTGGCCTTGTGCCTAAATTACAAAACGTTAGTATCCTGATCCTCATTATCATCATCATCACCATCATCACCATCATCATCATCAACCACCACCACCACCACCACCACCACCACCACCATCATCATCATCATCATCACCACCGTCATCACCACCACCGGTGTTATCTTTAAACAATCAATAGAAACATCATTAACGCCACCACCACCACCACCACCGCTATTTTCACAAACACTCTTATCACCACACTCACACACACACACACACGCATACACACACACACAACACACACGCGCACACTTCTGCCTTCATTATCCTCATCACCTTCAGCCTCCCCTCCATCGTCCTCTCCTTTCCAATACTTTCAAGGTAAATATATAAAACGTTTGCTATCATGAATTCTTTCTTCTTCTTCTTCTTCTTCTTCTTCCAATTCTTCTTGTATTATCTTCTTAATCATCATCATCATCATCATCATCATCATTATTATCATCATATTATTATTGTTATTATTATTATTATGATTATTGATTATTATACATTATTATTATCATTATTAATATTATCATTATTATTATATCATTATTATTATTATTATTATTATTATTATTATTATTATATCATTATTATTATTATTCGTCTCCTCCCCCGCCTCCATCAGGTTTTCGTCTTCGCCCTCTCCTGCACCTCCTTCACGTCTTCTTCTTTTTCTACTTCTTCTTATCATTATTATTATTATTATTACTATTATTATTATTATTAGATTATTATTATTATTATTATTCGTCTCCTCCTCCACCTCCATCGGGTTTTCATCTTCGCCTTCTCCTCCACCTCCTTCCTGTCTTCTTCTTCTTCTTCTTCTTCTTCCTCTCCTCCCCCTCCTCCTCATCCTCATCCCCCCTCCTCTTTTCGATTCAATTACCGCTGAGAACTTTGCCTTTGTCATATCAACTGTATATATCTCATCAAGGAAGCCAATTTAACATTTCATTTGAAAGAATCGGCTCATTCTTTTTATCGTTATTTATTCCCCTATATATATTTACGCATAATTACATCACTTGCCGCTGATTCATGCTTAACTCGTTAAATTTTTCTATAATGTTTCCTTATCAGCCGTTTCCTTTACAAACACATGGCAGCGCCATGGTATCGCTTTGGAACTCAACAGAAACAAACTTTTCCTTGTCTAACAACAATAGAACCTTCCTGTTTGTGTTCTCGTGTTAAAATGTAGTTAAAGAAAACTGTAATGGCAATATCATTAACATAATGATGATGATGATGAGGATGATGACGATGATGATAGTAGTAGTAGTAGTAGTAGTAGTATAGTAGTAGTATTGATGATGATAGTGATAATAATAGCAACAAAAAAAGTAATTATGTTAATAAAGATAATGATGCTAATAATTATAATACTAATGAAAATAATAAAGATACTAACTATAACACATTATTAATAGTAATGATGATAATAATAATAACACATCAACAGCAGCAACAACAACAACAACAATAATAGCAACAACAACAACAACAACAATAATAATGATGATGATGATGATGATGATGATGATGATGATGATGATATGATGATGATGATGATGATGATAATAATAATAATAATAATAATAATAATAATAATAATAATAAAAATGTCTTCTAATTGACGTTTCAATATCAACAGATGACAACTTTTCTCTGAAAGAAACGGAGAAATTTTCAAAATACAAATACCTGGAAATAGAGGTTAACTCGTATGTGGAATCTAAAAACAGAAACAATGACAATGCTTTAGCTATAATAAAAAAAATATTCAGACAAATACATAACAAAAACACCAGGACTAACAAGTGTATATAACATACAGAAAGTAGCAGTACTAGGCACTGCACACATCCTACATAAAACACTTTTAATACAGTAAAAAATAAGAGCATCACAACAAACCACAGCACATATCCAAGGCACACAGAGCTGCGCTCGGTAGTAAAGAGAAAGCATGTTATAAAAATGAGACTACTGAATAATAATAATAATAATAATAATAATAATAATAATAATAATAATATAATAATAATAATAATAATAATAATAATGATGATGATCATAATAATAATAATGATAATAAAGGGGTAAAGACCCCCTTCGGTCATGAGTGACCATGGGATTGCACCTAGAGAGTTACACTCTGAGGCACAAGTCTGGGCAAGGTTGTTTTATGGAAGACCAGTAGTAGCCGCATGCATACCGGCCTCCCCTCTCCACGCCACCAGTGTTATCCAAGGGAAAGGCAAAGGGGTCAATACAGCTTGGCACCAGTGACGTCGCAACTCATTTCTACAGTGAGTGAACTGGAGCAACGTGAAATAAAGTGTCTTGCTCAAGAACACAACACGCAGCCCGGTCCGGGATTCGAGCTCACAACCTCACGATCGTAAGCTCGACGCTCTAACCACTGAGCATGCGCGATAATAATAATAATAATAATAATAATATAATAATAATAATAATAATAATAATAATAATAATAATATAATAATAATAATAATAATAATAATAATAATAATAATAATAATAATAATAATAGGGTTTCAAATGTTTGGTCAAGGCCAGACAACATCGTGGAATTTGAACTCCGAACATAAGACGGGGAAATGCCACTGCCATTGGTGATGGTGGGTTCTGATTAAGCCGAAGCAGTATTCTTGAAGGGGTTGTTGTGTGTTGCAAATCGGATTTGACGGAACTTTATGGCATCGTTCGGAAGGAGGAAAGCAAGTTAACTGGGGTGGTAGCAAAGGAAAAAATATGGCTCTACAAGACCCAAAATTTGGAAGAAGGGTATCCTCCATTATATCGACCCCATGGTTTGATGCTACTTTTATTTCTTCGATCTCGAGGAGAATGAAGCGCAAAGTCGACATCAGCGACATGACAACTTAAAAAACGATGAAAAGCTGCAAAGATTTTGCGATGACCGTAACAGATCTGTAATAAATAATAATAATAATAATTAATAATAATAATAATAATAATAATAAAATAATATATGATGCAGAGTACCAGGCAGTGGTCTCATGGCTTCTGATCTAACGATTGGAAGTGTTATCATGTACATTGTTTTGTCTGGTATAAAAGATGGGCTACAGCAAATATTCTGCTCAATACCACAGATTTGCTTGTCAGTTGTTTGACCTTAACCACTTGAGCATGTCCCTGAGTGGCTGACGATATGTGCATCTCTGATTACGAGCAGAAGTATTTGGGGAAACATCATTACCGAGTGTTGAAAGGAATTCTAACTGGGCCCCACCTGCAAGGTCATACGCTGTTTATCTGGATATGAGGTCACCACGTCGCGCACATATGGTTGTGATGCATGTGCCTGGTGTAGCCTTATCTTTAGGCAATATCTTTTTTCTTTAATTTTAATTCATTTGATAATTATACTCCACAGCATGTATTGAGTGCGCTCTGTGATGCAGTGAAAACAGGTGATAAAAATAAGACTATTATTATTATAACAACAATAATAATAGAACTATAATAATAATTCTTGTAAAATATCTATTAATGATATTAATTAAAATGATATTAGTAATAATTTCTTTATTTGCCACAAGGGTAAGCATGAAGAAAGAGAACATTACAAAACAAAAAAGTAAAACCGCGAAACAATGACATGCATAGAAAGAAAAAATTGGAGGTGTTACATCGATTTCTGCGACAAGAGAAACATGAACTGGCGCAGCAAGAACAACAATAGTTACAACAACATTTATAATAATAACAACAACAATAACAACGAGCGATCATATGATGTCGTTGAAAGAAATTTGAATTTCAAAAATAATTTTTTTGTTTTTTCAAATTTAGCAATAACGGAAAACATTGAGCGCAAGAACATAATGTCTGAAAGTAGTGAGTGGCGGAGGAGGAGGCGGGATATGGCGGCGGTGACCCCCCACTCCCACCACCACCAACGCCACCACTGCTACCCACTCCCATAAAACATGACAAGTTTTTTAAAAATGGCTAATTTCACTAAGATTAAAATACATTATTCCCAGAAATTATT
>NW_021826684.1:7500-12282 GCF_006345805.1 Octopus sinensis | reverse complement strand
CTTAGGTGCACTACAACTCATCAGAGAAAGTAAAAAAAACAAAACTGTATGAGCAACACACAGTACATGCATAGGCGTAGGAGTGGCTGTGTGGTAAGTAGCTTGCTTACCAACCACATGGTTCTGGGTTCATACCCACTGCGTGGCACCTTGGGCAAGTGTCTTCTACTATAGCCTCAGGCCGACCAAAGCCTTGTGAGTGGATTTGGTAGACGGGAACTGAAAGAAGCCCGTCGTATATATGTATGTATATATGTATATATATATATGTGTGTGTGTGTGTGTGTGTGTGTATATGTTTGTGTGTCTGTGTTTGTCCCCCCAACATTGCTTGACAACCGATGCTGGTATGTTTACGTCTCCGTAGCTTAGTGGTTCAGCAAAAGAGAGTGATAGAATAAGTACTAGGCTTACAAAGAATAAGTCCTGGGGTCGATTTGCTCAACTAAAGGTGGTGCTCCAGCATCGAATCGGGAACTGAAAGAAGCCCGTCGTAGATATGTATGTATATTATATATATATATATATATATATATATGTGTGTGTGTGTGTGTATACGTTTGTGTGTCTGTGTTTGTCCCCCAAACATTGCTTGACAACCGATGCTGGTGTGCTTACGTCTCCGTAACTTAGTGGTTCAGCAAAAGAGAGTGATAGAATAAGTACTAGGCTTACAAAGGATAAGTCCTGGGGTCGATTTGCTCGACTAAATGCGGTGCTCCAGCATCAAATCAAAAACAGAACTCTGCATGCCTTTGTTGGCAGCATGGACGCACTGGCTCGAAATGCTGTGGTATGACGTTTTGGAGATGACACCCTCACAGCGCTTGGTATGCACACACAGTTGCAAAGTGGATATCTTTACCACATAGTTATTCTAACACCTATATTAGTTTATTTACAATTTGAAATTCTTTCTCTCTGTTTTTTTTCCTTTTCATCATTTTTAACATTTTCAAAGCAGTTCAGTTAAATGGTTATTTTTTTGTTATTTTTTTTTTTGTGGAATTTTGATATTTTTTTTTTATTTTGATTTTTTTTTTCCCTTTCAACATGTCTAGGTTTGACCTTCAGGAAAATTCTCTCTTTTATTTTATTTTATTTTATTTTCATTTTATCTTACTTTCTCACTTTTTTTGGTATTTATTGCTTCCACTAAATAACCCTTCTCCCAACGCATTCCAATACTTCCTGTCTTGCACAGAATCAGATTCACACACCTCAGATGGGATACTTACTGCTGCTGCTGCACACATACACACATATTGTCTTGGATTCAATCCCACTGTGTGGTACCTTGGACAAGTGTATTCTTCTATAACCTTAGGCCAACCAAAGTCTTGTGAATGAATTTGTAGGTAGAAACTGGAAAAAGCCCATTGCGTGTATGCACGTATATATTACTCTTTTATTCTCTCTTACTTGTTTCAGTCATTTGACTGCGGCCATGCTGGAGCACCGCCTTAAATCGAGCAACTCGATCCCGGGACTTATTCTTTGTAATCCCAGTACTTATTCTATCGGTCTCTTTTTGCTGAACCGCTAAGTGATGAGGACATAAACACACCAGAATCGGTTGTCAAGCAATGCTAGGGGGACAAACACAGACACACAAACATACACACGCACATATATATACATATATACGACGGGCTTCTTTCAGTTTCCGTCTACCAAATCCACTCACAAGGCTTTGGTTGGCCTAAGGCTATAGTAAGAAACACTTGCCCAAGGTGCAACGCAGTGGGACTGAACCCGAGACCAGGTGGTTGGTAAGCAAGCTACTTACCACACAGCCACTCCTGCGCCTATATATATATATATGAAATGATAATTTACTTTTGAAAAACATAGATAGTGCAGAAGTGCTAATATATCAATATGTATTTCAGATTGGACAGTTCTTATTTTATCCAAATTAAACCCATATATGTATGTGTTAATCATAGTTGGCTTGATTTGAACCTTGTCTATTGTATCTA
Organism: Octopus sinensis; assembly: GCF_006345805.1. Taxonomy (NCBI): domain Eukaryota; kingdom Metazoa; phylum Mollusca; class Cephalopoda; order Octopoda; family Octopodidae; genus Octopus; species Octopus sinensis. Next base: position 10,300 of record NW_021826684.1, on the reverse strand, counting down.
TTACACTTATCTCTTTTACTCTTTTACTTGTTTCAGTCATTTGACTGCGGCCATGCTGGAGCACTGCCTTTAGTCGAGCAAATCGACCTCAGGACTTATTCTTTGTAAGCCCAGTACTTATTCTATCGGTCTCTTTTGCCGAACCGCTAAGTGACGGGGACGTAAACACACCAGCATTGGTTGTCAAGCAATGCTAGGGGGACAAACACAGAAACACAAACACATACATACATATATATATATATACATATATACGACAGGCTTCTTTCAGTTTCCGTCTACCATATCCGCTCACAAGGCATTGGTCACTCACAAGGCATTGGTCAGTGGGACTGAGCCCGGAACCATGTGGTTGCTTAGCAACTTACCACACAGCCACTCCTGCACCTATATATATATATATATATAATATATACACCATAAAACATTACACATCACATCACAACACACCACCCACACACCCATCCCCACATCTTCTCATCTACACATATATACACCACATGTCCAGACCACCAGTTCTCTTTCACACGCACATACATACTCTCTTATACACACATGCACCTTCGTGTTGGGGGTCATCTTTACTTTGTCATCTCACCTACTTTCCCTCTCGTGTGTGACCCTTCTGTCCGAGTCAGTCGCCATGATAGATCGTCAGCCACTACACACATTTTTTTCTCTCCTTGTTTCTCTCCTTGTTTTTCCTGTGTCCCTTTCTGTAGAAGAGCGTAGGCTCAAAACGTGAAAGACTTTTTCTATTCCTGAGAATTATACTAATACATCTGTTTATTTTGTACACCACCTGTCTTCGTCTTTTGTTTTTTTCGTAAACTCTCCCTATATTATCATCATCATCATCATCGTTTAGCGTCCGCTTTCTATGCTAGCATGGGTTGGGTGGTTCAACTGGGGTCTGGGAAGCCAGAGGCTGTGCCAGGCCCAGTCTGATCTGACAGTGTTTCTACAGCTGGATGCCCTTCCTAACGCCAACCACTCCGAGAGTGGTATATATATATATATATGTATATATATATATATATATATATATATATATATATATATGTAATTAATAATATCAGGGTAATAAATATGTGGCCTAGCGTGTGTAGAAAATATGAATAATATAGTCAATAGGCTACATATTATTCATATAAATACAGTGTACATTTAAACACGTAAGAAGTATCCTTCATAGGATTGCTTTCATGCTAGAAGGAACAAGACTTTAGCTGTTCCTTCTAGCGTGAAAGGAATCCTATGAAGTATGCCTCCTATGTGTTTAAATGTACACTGTATTCATATATATATATAAATAGAGATAGGGGTTGTGAGTGCAACCCATCATGGGATAACATATATCCAATATACTGCCAGTAAAGCACCCAACAAAGTTAATACATAAATGTTAAGAATTGTGATGCAATTAATTCATTTATTGTATTATATGGGTGAAGGTAAAATGTTTTACCACAAATTTATAATACAAAATAAGAAAATGGAGAAATACACCTTAATCAATAATCAACTACCAGATAATACCCAATCACATAATTTATTAACCAACTACATATGAACATCAAGGTCAAACATAATAGCAATATATAATAGTACAGAACAAAACAGTGCACATCAATGAGTAATATGATACAATAAGTACAATATGTATAAATAAATATAAATAAATATAAACTTTATCTTACAGCTGTTTCAGCCATGTAGATATGAGTATCTCATTATGCTCATATTAGCCAGGTGTGATAAGTTAATATGTGGTTATAAATGTGAATGGCTATTATCAGGTAATTGATTATTGATTAAGGTGTATTTCTCCATTTTCTTATTGTATATATATATATATATATATATATATACATACAAACAAGGGAGTGCTGAAAAGTTCCTTGCTTTAAGGGTATTGTGAAAGGCTTGCTTTGAGTCCTTTCACAATATAGTGCTTAGAAAAACTGAAGGACTGCTGCAAAAAGTGCATGGATTTGAGAGGGGAATATGTTGAATAAAATAGTAACTGATCCTCCTGTATTTTCATTTACTCAGGGCCAGAAACTTTTCAGCAACTCCTCGTGTGTGTGTGTGTGTGTGTGTGTGTGTGTGTTTCTCTCTCTATGTCGGGATAATAGGAGAGAAGTTGATAAAATAAAGCACTGCCCAAAAAATAGGGAAAAAAAAATTTGAGTCTACATTTTTGATCATAGAACTATTTGTGTCGTGCCTGACCTGGGGCAAAACAACCAACTCCTCCTCCACAACCACCACCACAACAACAACAACAAGTACTGCGTTGTATTTGCTTTGTCACAAGTAAAAGTTTAGGTATATATATAAAATAGCATTTTAATTTTCATTAATGTCTATTTCTTCCCCCCCCCCCCACAACATACAGTGCGGGGGGGGACAGGCTTTTATGTGAAAAATAATAACTACAACAAAACAGAAATAAACAGTAAGAACAGCGGCAACAACAATGACAAGAGGGGAAAACAAAAAAAAAACAAAACTAAAACAAGAGAAATGCAAAATAAAAATGAAGCAAAAATGAAAAACAACAAAAGCAAATAAACAAGCTTCCAGTTGGTACACACACATTGATATTAGACTCAGCTTTAGAGTTCACTGGTTGCGTCTATGAGTTTATTATAAATGGAAAAACCTTATCGCACTTCTCTCTGTACATACATATATATATATATATATATATACATATATATATATATATATAGATATATATATATATATATAATATATATTTATTTACAATTTTATATATAGTTAATGTATATAT
>NW_021826684.1:0-2500 GCF_006345805.1 Octopus sinensis | reverse complement strand
ATACTCTCTTGTATATACACATACTATCTCATATATACACATACTCTTTGTATATACACATATTCTCTCATATATACACATACTCTCTTGTATATACACATTCTCTCTCTCTCACGCACACATATACACACATGCACATATACATATATCTATATCTGCACAACAGCACATATGCACGTGTATGCCTAGATCTATCTATCTATCTATCTATATACGTATGTATACATACATGTGAGTGCATATGAGAACTTATATATTTACATTTATCTATACATATATACCCACACACACAAACACACAGGTCTGTGTACAAATGTGTACGGATATATTCTTGCACATAAAGATGTTCACATATGACTGTGTGCAGCCGTGCACAGATATATACATAAATATTCATATATATATATATATATATATACATACACACAGATTGGTATATTTCCTCATATCTACATATCAATAAAAAAAATCACGTGTACTGGTGCACAGGTGTATATGTGTATATACAAAATCATACATATGTACATATAGGCGCAGGAGTGGCTGTGTGGTAAGTAGCTTGTTAACCAACCACATGGTTCTGGGTTCAGTCCCACTGTGTGGCACCTTGGCCAAGTGTCTTCTACAGTAACCTCGGGCCGACCAAAGCCTTGTGAGTGGATTTGGTAGACGGAAACTAAAAGAAGCCCGTCGTATATATGTGTATGTGCATGTATGTTTGTGTGTCTGTGTTTGTCCCCCTAGCATTGCTTGACAACCGATGCTGGTGTGTTTATGTCCCTGTCACTTAGCGGTTCAGCAAAAGAGACCGATAGAATGTTCTGGGCTTACAAAAAAGAATAAGTCCCGGGGTCGAGTTGCTCGAGTAAAGGTGGTGCTCCAGCATGGCCACAGTCAAATGACTGGAACAAGTAAAAGAGTAAAAAAAAATATATGTGTGTGTGTTACATATATATATATATGTGTGTGTGTGTGTTAGAATAGTGGTTATTACATATAATTCCTTTATTAGAGCAAATTTCGCTTACAGCTGAGAGCCAAATAAGCTCAAATAAAGAAATTATATGTAATAACCATTATTTTTAACTTGATTCTTAAATATCACTCTGTAAAGACCAGTTTATGTGGTGGCCATCTACGGATTTACAATATAGAATTGTGATGAATCATAACTTGGAACCCTACCAAAAGTTTACTCAGAGTTCTTCTCTAACCTAACTAATATGGTTAGCCTGGTGTGTGCCAACAGAGGGCGTATGAAGTATTTTGTCTGAATTGTCACTAAATATCAAAATCGATCAACATCAATGGAAATTGTAGCTGCGATACCAGTGCTGGTGGCACATAAGAGAACCATCCGAACATGGCCGTTGCCAGCGCCGCCCCGACTGGCTTCCGTGTCGGTGGCACGTAAAAAGTACCATCTGATCGTGGCCGTTTGCCAGCCTCGTCTGGCACCTGTGCCGGTGGCGCGTAAAAAACACCAGCTACACTCATGGAGTGGTTGGCGTTAGGAAGGGCATCCAGCCGTAGAAACATTGCCAGATCAGACTGGGTCTGGTGCAGCCTTCTGGCTTCCCAGACCCCAGTTGCACCGTCCAACCCATGCCAGCATGGAAATTGGACGCTAAACGACGACGATGAAGCTGAAATGAAGACAGCATGTTCTTTGTCTATCTCCTTACCTTCTTGGAGGTTTTAGATAAAACTAGACTAATGTGTCCATCTATTTTAATTTAATTTAATTCTGTGTCTTTATGCAGCTGAGGATTGCTCTGCATCTAAATTGATGTAATGATTGCGTTGTTCAATTAAATGGAGTTGCTTGAAATGACCGTACTGCATTACCTCTGGGTATCCTGTTGCTTATTTTGATTTATATATATATATATATATATATATATATATATATATATATACATACATGTGTATATTCAAAGGGCAAGACCACTAGGTAGTCGGCTGTATGCTAGAAATAGATCACCAACGATCAAACTACAAAGAATGTTCTCTAGAGGAAAATTCAGCGGACACCGCATATATGGCCACAGATGGCCTCCACATATATATATATGCCAGTGGCAAGTAAAAGGCACCCACTACACTCTTGGAGTGGTTGGTGTTAGGAAGGACATCCAGCTGTAGAAACCTTGCCAAATCAGTGTATATGATAGGCTTCTTTCAGTATCCATCTACCAGATTCACTCAGAAGGCTTTGGTCAGCCTGGTGCTCTGGTAGAATCATTTGCTTGAGATGCCATACAATGGGACTGAACCTGAAACCATGTAGTTGCTAAGCAAACCTCTTACCATGAAGCTATGCCTGTACCCATATATATATATATATATATATATATATATATATATATATATATATATATATATATATATATATATATATATATATATATAGGTGCAGGCATGGCTATGTGGTAAGTCCCACTGCATGGCACCTTGGGCAAGTGTCTTCTACTATAACCTTGGGCCAATCAAAGCCTTG
>NW_021826683.1:0-12147 GCF_006345805.1 Octopus sinensis | reverse complement strand
GGGAGTCTCCTCCCCCACAAAGATACGTGGTCGTGACTGGTGACCCATTATACACTCCTCTCCACGGAATAGTCGACTAGACTGTACAAAACCAATCAACAGTTCTCCATTCTCTGCATTTTTTTCTCGCTTCCAACGGCCCAACGACAGCAGAGACCAGGAGGGAAAGTCCACTCTCCACTCAATTGTTCGCCACCATCGACATGCGATCAATTCACCCCCTCTTCCTTCAAAATGACACACTTCGTATTTTCGGTAGGGGAAGCCACTCAGTAAAATTTTCACTTTCTTCAGTTTTTGGCAACATTTACCACGGAATTGGTCATATACCGTGAAATTTGCTTCTTCCAACTAGAATGGGTCAATTCTGAGGAAAATTGAACTCCCACAATCACAAAAGGATAACAACCGGCGAGGAATTCCGTGATTGTGCTTTGATCAGCCGGAAAGCTACACCGAGCACGTGTAACACTCAACTCCTCACATTGCTGGTGAGATTGCCAATGCTGTACACAAAAATCAGTCAACCTATCCAAAAAACTACAAAAACTCGCCGCCAGTTAGATTTATAATGAATGGTAGAAATGAGCATCTAAGTTCAACAAACCACGCAATACTCGAGTTTTGTGTATTTCCGAGTATAATACTTTGGTAAATTGTCAATGTACAAATTGAGAGCCTCCCTGCATGCTGTATCACACCGTCTAATCAGATTACTAGACTTAAGCTCGACCTGGGGGGATGGCGGAGTCCATTAAGGCGGTTAGTTCGTCAGAAATTGAGGAAAATTCACACATTTCGAGTTTTGTATGTTTTCCCTGCCATGTTTCAAAATATGACTAAAAAGAGTTATAAAAATGCCAAGTCTAATTGGACACGCCATTTCAGTAGTAAGACACTGACAGGTCCCTTCCTACACATCTCTCACCCAACGGATCAAAAACACGACACAACCAGCAGGCACTCCAGCGGCAATGTTTCATGAAGGCCACACGTGCTCGATGGATTCAAATTGGGACTTTGAGGAGGCCATTGTAATACTCAAATTCGGTGTTCATTAAAAAAATCTTTAGCCACCTTGCATGTGTGCTTTGTTTCATTATCTTGCTGATAAATTGGAGACGGATTACGGTTTTTTCCAAAAAAGGCAACAAATAGTCCGCCAAGATACTTACATATAAGTTCCCATTCATAATTCCTTTTATCCAAACAAGTTCCGAAAAAACATTCCGATGTAAATGCGCCCAAACCATTACGTTCCCCTTTCCAAAATTGACTGTTGTAGTAACATTTTCGCTTTAAAGCCCTTGTCCCCTTTTTCTCCAGACAAATTTTCTTCCATCGGGATTAAATAAATTGATTTCGATTCATCACTAAAGATAACTCGATTCAGAACACATTCGGCAACATGTTCCACTTAATGCACTGAGAAAGTCTCTATACCAGAGGGTTCCAAGCTTTTTTTTACGCGCCTCCCTTAGAGAAAAGACAATCTTGCGCCTCCCTTTATATTCCATAATATAATACAATTATTATTTATCAAAAACAATTTTTTTAAAACAAAAAGTTAATGAGATAAATTTTTTTTTTCCATCTTGGCGCAAAGTTTTCAAATCTTGGTGTCATCGCAGAGAGTGCTACTCTAGCTCATTAGTCACTACTAAACGAGTTCGATATTTAGATTTAATTGCAGCTAGTGCAGAAAATCAGTTCGCATAAATATGAAGTAGCAAATGGCAACAAAACTTTCATTGCTTTATTCGACAAAATTCATATTCCGTTCTTACATTCAACCAAAAAGAAATTAGCGGTTCCTCTCAAAATTTTGTTTCAATAATGTATCGCATGACAATTCTATCAATTTTTCTTTTTCAAAAGTTGTCAATGCAAATTGATTATCTTCTTCATCAAGAAATGGATTCTGTATCCATTCGAACATTTTACAGTCGAGATCTTTAAAATAGTGAGCAAAAGGCTTCAACAAACAACCAAATGTTCAGCAAATATGTCTTTGTTTGCTTCAATGTTCACTATGGCGCAAAAGGTGTTTAAAAGTGGAAACATGTCTAGATATTTTTTTGTATATTTGATTTCCATAATACCAATTTTTTCATAAATGCTTTTATTTTGTCCTTTGAGAGAATAATGTAGTTGTGGTCCCTGCATTGATTTATTCAATATACTCAATTTCCCAAAAATGTCAACTAATAGGCAAATTTGACAAAAAAGTCATCATCCCTGAACAACTTTGCATCTTCAATATCCATTTTCATCAAGAAAATCTGCAACTTGATCTTTGAGTTTCAAACACCCTTCTAATCACTTTTGCACGAGATAGCCAGCGTACCTCACAATAGTATAAAAGCGATGTATATTTTGAATCCATATCTTCACACAGCTTTGCAAAAAGCTTAGCTCTTAAAGGACTGTGTTTTATGTAGTTTATAACTTTTGTAATTTGCGCAAAAATATCGTTCAGTTCTGGACTCATATTCTTGAGACAAGTGCTGATCTGTGCAGCATGCAGTGCGTCCAGATAATTCTGGTGCTCTGTTTTTTACAAGAGCTTGAAGACCAGATTTATTTCCTGACATTGACTGTGCTCCGTCTGTACAAAGTCCAACACAATTGATCCATTCTATGTTATTTTCTTCAAAAAAAGTATCATTATATTAAAAATTTCATTTCATTGGAAATGGTATAGACTCTATACCATTTCCTATACTAATGGGATTAACGTCAAACAAAGTGGATTAAGGTCAAACAAATGGGATTAACGTCAAACAAAGTGGATTAAGGTCAAACTATGTGGGATTAACGTCAAACAAAGTGGGATTAAGGTCAAACTATGTGGATTAACGTCAAACAAAGTAGATTAAGGTCAAACTATGTGGGATTAACGTAAACTAAATGGGATTAACACCAAAAAATTCTTTTTTAAAATTTTATGTTAACCATATTTATATTTTTTTTTTTTTTTGAAACAAATACGTTATTAATATTTAACAAAAAAATATCAGTTAATAAATTCAGAGAAGAGATTGATTTGAGAAATCAATTGAGGAACCATATTTATATTGGCATTCTCTATGCTCCTCTCTTGGAGTTAATTTGAGAACAGCTTATCATTGGATCGAGAATAAAGATAAAGAAAGACATCCAAGAGGCGGTAAAAGACATTCAAAAAAAAATCAAATAAATATAAATGAATTAATCAGTTGGATTGAAGCTGATCCTCAGATCACTTTGAAAGAATGTGCGGAGAAAATACAAAAAAATTATTCAATCTCTGTGTCGGTTACAACAGTAAAAAATTGGCTTGATGGGGAATTAATTTCTCTCAAAACCTGTCGACCAATAGTTGCAAATGTTAATTCATCTGAAAATAAAGAAAAAAGAATATATTATTTGGATTGCTTGTTTAAAGCAAGGTCTGCTGGAAGAACTTTAATTTGGATCGATGAATCCAATTTTAATTTATATTGTAAGAGAAAAGAAGGACGATCAAAAATAGGATCTCGTTCTTTTGTCATTACTCCAAATTCGAGAGGCTCTAACTTACATTGTATAAGTGCAATGTCTGCTTCAACATTGTTTAATTTTCAATGCAAAAGAGGTTCTTACAGAGGAGAAGATTGTAAGAAATGGATGAAAGAGTTAATTAATGAATGCAGGTCTTCAGGCGTACAAGATCCCACTTTTATAATTGACAATGCTCCTGTTCACAATCAATTGGAATCAGTTGTTGATCAAGAAGAAAATATTGAACTTTTACGATTGGCTCCATATTCTTACTTATTAAACCCAATTGAATTAGCCTGGAGTACTTTCAAAGCAGAAGTAAAAAAAATGCTAAGAGAAAAGATGCCAATAATTCTCAAATATAACAAAACTTCGGATGGTCCTTCAATTTCTGAATATAGGGTAAAAATGTTGGAAGAAATCGCAGGAGAGGCAAAAAAGGTTCTGACACCACAAAAATTAATGGGATTTGTTAACCGGGTTGAAAGGTATTATCCCCGAGTTACTCGTGGTGAAGACCTTTTTGATTTTTAATTTACCAAATAAAATTTGTTCTGTTTCCCATAATTGATTACAATTAGTATATACAATATTTTGATAAAATGCAAACTTGAATTTCAAAATTGTAAATTTGAGTTTTGCAGATGACATCTGAAGTTTATAATCGACAAATTGAATTATCCAGATGACATTTGAAATTTATCATTGACAAATTGATTTTTTCAGATGACATTTGAAATTTATAATTGACAAATTGAATTTTTTTTTTTTTTTTTTTTTTTTTTTTGAAAAAAAAGCCAATGACGCTAAAGAAATCACTAATTAAGAGGCGGAACCGCAGCCGAGAGGAGGATCGAGGAACAGTTCCCCTTAGAACTGCGAGAGAGATGCGCTCAAAAAGCCACATCAGTTCACGGGGGTCGTTCCTTGCCCTTCCAATGACCTTCCGATCTTCGAGAGGAACGGAGAGTAGACGGGCCAAGTACACCGGAAGTTTCCACTGACACCGGTTCGAAGATGAAACGGTCCATCAGGGAGGCGTACTTAGATGCCTTCTTCGTCTCCGCCCTCTTGGCTGCTGAGCCAGCCTCGACCGCCGACAAGGAAAGACATGATGATGCGAAAGTATCAGAGCATGTCGCATCCCAGACGATTGCTTTCCCGTCTTGTAGGGAAAGAGTGACACCCCGTCAGGTCTCTTACCATCCTCCCTTAGAAGGCCAGAGGCTCCAGCTGACAGGGAAATCCGGCTGCTTCAAGTGCATGTTTTACAACGGAATTTAATTCAGAATGCCTGGGATCCGGCCAGGGCTTTTGCGACAGGAAAGTGGATGGAGACCTTTCCGATCTACGACAGAACCACAGCGGCAAGTGTGTGGAAAGCAGATGTCCAGACCAAGTCTAAGAGAAATGCCAATCTGCACACTTTTTGGGTCCAGCAGGGTTCCCGTATTTCCGGTTTCGGAAGGGTATGCGTTGAGCCAAGCGCCACTCCATTCGGAGGATGCGGCCAAAAGACAAGCGCGCCGGTGTTGATCACAGGAGGATAATAACGAATTGTATAACTGAAGAAACATTGTTTCCGTCCACGCCTTTGTATAGCAGGGATAGCAAGGAATGTCGAAGCCACGGGAAGACCAAACTTCGATACCATGAGAAAGCTCTTGGTCCAGAACGGATTCGGAATGGGAGAAAGAATCCTAAGGACAAGCGGACTACAGCGGTATGACGAAGAAAGGTAGAAAGGGAGAGCCAAAACAGAGGGAGCTTGCAGACCTAGTCCGCCGAGACGGACTGGCAGGATCGCTGTTGCCACCCGGCATCATCAAATTGACATTAGTATTAGCCGAAATGAGTTTCTTAGCAAAAGATCGAAGTGCTGAAGAGCACAATGATGGCGGTGACAAGGGGCGGACTGTAAGAAAAATTGTAACCGGGGAAAGCAAGGAAATTTTTGATCAGGAAGAAGGCAGCTGTGCGTCGACTGTTTTAAGTGTGGCTATAGATTCTTGTATTTTTGTGAGCTTAAGCTCCAGGAAGGAAGGGATAGCCGAGGAAAAGATTGGGGAGCCAAGGACAATAAGATCAGAGGATGTAACAGCCTTGATATTAGGGAGAAGCGAATTAAATAATGGAATTATCCAGATGACATTTGAAATTTATCATTGACAAATTGATTTTTTCAGATGACATTTGAAATTTATCATTGACAAATTGATTTTTTCCGATGACATTTGAAATATTATAATGACAAATGATTTTTTCAGATTGACATTTGAAATATTAATTGACAAATTGATTTTTTCAGATGACATTTGAAGTTTGTAATTGTAAATTTGGGGTTCATTTGTGACAAATTGACTTTAAAATGGTATAGTGTGTCGGCAATATTTCATTGTATTCCAGAAATAAAGCCTACACCATCTTTAGATGTAATGGTTTTCATGCTATCCACAATTTTGTTCAAGTATCCGTGTTCGATACTCTTTAATTGATAAGCCTTCTCCCTGTTGGAATAAAATTTGGTTTTTTTTCGAAGCAATGTCTCTTTTTACGTGAGCTTCTACTTTGGACCATACGTTTTCGATGGGGTTAAGCATTGGGCTGTACGGACCGAGACGAAGAATATGAAAATCATTAAATTCTTCCAATCGAAGAACTTCTTCGATACCACTGTGAGCTGGTGCATTGTCCAACACCATAATAACTGGACCACCATGTTTAATCCGTGCTTGCCTCAAACAAATTTTCATCCAATTACAAGCCTGCTCTTTTTTAAAAGCTCCCCTTCGGATTTCATAGTAAATGAGTCCTAGATTTGAGATGCATCCAATTATATGTATATTCGACCCTTTTGATGCAGCCGCTAGAGTAGTGCATCTTGTTCCCTTTAGCGATCTTCCTTCTGTCCTGCTGATATGGAGATTAAAGTTTGATTCATCCATAAAGCAAATTTGGTCCGTTTCCGATTGAAATTTTAAATATTTTTCAACAAATTCCTTTCTCTTGATTTTGTTAATTTCACAATTAGCTTTTTCAGGCTCGAATCTCACTTTCTTTAATGTATACAAACTTAGATCGAGATGTCGAGCGATACTTGATGTTGATCTGAATTGAGTAGAACTAATCCTTTTACAGCCTTTTGGAGATCTGTTAGATTTGAGCGAAATGTCTTACTTGACATGCTTGAATTTATTTCAGAGTAGAAAGCACATAGTGACTGGGAAAATACGTGGTGTTTATTTCGTAGATTATATTCATATTCGTTTTAGACCGGGGATTCCAATTCACTGTGAAGACACCGGTCTAATCAGAATGTGTAAAACGCCATAATTCGGTTGTCTCTTGAGGCGCATTTTTCGACTCAGAAGAGTTCAGTGTTCGCTATTTGTTTTGGAACAGTCGTTCTTGTTTCAATAGAAACAAATTAGAGTGATGTTAAATTTTCAAAGAAAAGAATAAGGCTATTTTATAGAGATTCGAAAGAATATTTACGTAATGTCATTATTATTGAGATATTTATAAGTTATAACATACAAACGATAAGATAAATTAAGTAAATCGAAATAACAATCAAAAATTATGCTTTTTTATCAAAGTAATATTCCAGTCCCGTTGTTTTATCTTAATATTTTGATGTTTTTTTCAAATCTTCGAATTGAAGTAATTAGACGCACATCTTCGTTTTCGACATTTCGATTAGTGACTTCTCAATTTCTCTTAATTTTACACCAATCTCATTTCTAGTGAAATGAATTATTGTTTGTTCATTTAAAGGAAAATTTTTATCCGAGATTGTTTTTCAGGATCTTCATTATTGAAATTACTTTCTTTGCTAATTGCAAATTTTTTTTATAAGCGAATTAAATTGCATTTTCTTCTAAATAAATAATTATAGAATGAATTCTTCAATTTGAATAGGATCATAAATATCTATTTTAATTATCAATTCATCAATTAAATTTTTATCTGTAGATTTTTTCATTAAAATCTATTTTTTTCAGTTTTTTGAAGCAATTTTCAATAGTTTTCGAGCATACGTTTTCCTAAGCCATTTTTATAAAAAAAACAGTGTCCTAAGATATAAATGTTTATAGGATTTATAAACCGAAACTTTGTCAGTTTCCAAAATTAGTGAGATAAAATAATTTGTGCTATTAAAGTGCACTTTAAATGTTTTGATAATTCCCAAGTCCATTGGTTGAATTATTCTTGTTGAATTTTTAGGAAAGAACATAATTTTTATATTTTCAAGATGACAAGGTATACAATGATAAGTACAATTATCGATCAAAATCAAAATTGACTTTTTTCCTTTGTCAAAAAGTTGACAAAATTAATCAGCCATTTACTAAAAATTTGGCCCGTCATCCAAGCCCTTTTCGAATTGTAATATGAACAGAGCATTGATAGTCGTAATTTTGGAAACATCTTGGCATTTTATGTTTCCAATTAAAACAAGCTTTAGTTTGTGATTATTGCACACAACATTACAGATACCCGATCCTTAAAATTTTTATATCGTCCAAACTGAGTCTTGCAAATACTTTTAGGTGAAATTAGTTTGTAGAAAACCCCCTGTTTCATCAAGGTTATAAATTTCATCGATAGTATAGGACTTGGATAAATTTTGAAGTTCATTTAAAAATCCTTCAATGTTAACTTTTTTATCAATTTTCATCTGCCCATGCAATTTTCTCTAATTAAATATCAAGAATTAATTATAAATAAATCGCACGTTACAATGGTTTTTATTGGATTATCAAAAGAAATGGTTTCAAAATTAAAATTTATAAAGATTCCGCCTGCTTACACGAAGGACTGTCAAAGAAAGAACGGTTTCGCATCAGAAGCTTCTCAAAGATTTTGCAATTTGACCAAGAAAAAGTCTTTATTTTAGAAAAAGGGAATCTTTTAAGGTTCTTGCTACTGAAGAAGCTGAATTAAAGATGAAAACTATTGAGGTAAAAATTATTGATTAGAATTTTACTGCTAAATCAAAATCTGCAATTGATTAGAATTTTACTGCTAAATCAAAATCTGCAATTGAAATTTCTGATATCTTAAAGGGGATTTTCTATGTAATTGGGCCTCTAATTATATTGCACACTGACAATGGAACAGAGTTTAAAACTCCTATTTGAATGAAGTGTGTGAACTGTTCAAATTCAAGCATGTTTTTGGTCGGCCACGAGCTCTTTGGGTACAAGGTCAAGTCGAAAGGTACTTAGGAACTATCTAATTCAAAAAGATTCAACCAATCCATAAAGAGATGGATATCATAACCAGCGAATCAAACAATCACTTCGGGCAATATCATAAAATACTGAAAAAATTGTTCAGTAAAAAATTGCATACTTTTAGGTTCTCCTCATTACAGTACTTTGAATAGTCTGGCGATGTTTGTAAAGTTGTTTTAGAATAATTATCATTGATAACTAATTTTATGGAATTATACTGTTCAAGGAGACACCCAATTTAATGTTCACGATATTCTATTTATTCAAAGGTTTAGCAAAGATCGGGTCAATGACGGTACCATCAATGCCTACTAGAAGCAAAAGTTGGCATGTTTGCATAGCAGTATCCACCATGTACCCAAGAGCTACTATCGTCAGATTTTTTTCTTTTTTTAAGAATCTTCTCTCGCCAAAAAAAACTTGTTCGATTGGAATCTACCGTCTTAAGCTAGGATATTGGATGGCAGTTGAAAGGTTCCATTTGAAAAGACTTTCTAGAAGGATTTTTAGCATATTCCCACCTCTAAGGTGCATGATGACCATATTCGGAGCGGATTTAAATTATTTAATCACTAAGGGAGTTATGGTGGCGAAATGGGTTAGTATATACTGAGAGACTGTCGACAGATGTGTGAGTATAAGGGAGTCCTCAAGTCAATGGTTAGTCGACTCCCCACTGGGGAGTATCTGGATATGAGGGGCACATACTGTACTTCTGCATTGACGATGTCCTCTCCTCTAAATCCGTTCTACTTTCCACATTTTTATAGACGTCTTTTGAGGGAATTGATAAGTCAGAATTGTTACCTTGGCCTTGCCATATCTTTAGTTGTGCTTTTATTTTGCATAATTACTTATAACTAGGGCAATTTAAGTGCTAAAATGCTATTTTTTACTTTATATTTTTTAATATAAAATTGAATTTGGAATAATTATTTTTTTTTTTTTAATTTTGTTAAAAAAAACATACATTATAAATGCTATTTTTAATTTTAAATGCTAATTTTTTTTTAAATGCTAATTTAAATTGCATTTAAAATTGTTTTAATGCCACCCCTAAAATGATAAAAAATTAATTTTAAATAAAATAATTTAGCACGCTATATAGTATTTTGTGTGATGCCAAAACCCAAGTGTTCGTTGCTTAAGAAAGCCAAGCGTATAGTCTCAGAATTCAAAGATGAGTTCTGTATTGATGACGATGGCCTTCTATTTTGTTCTCTTTGTTTATCCAAAGTCAACTGTGCAAAAAAATTTTCAGTTGATTCTCATCGTTCTTCTTTAAACATCAGAACAATATGCGTATAAATGTAATACAATTGTAGGTCCATTCATGTGATTCAGTTCAAACAACATTAACTGAATCAATCAAAGTAGATTCGGTTAAAGAAATGATCACGGAAGCTTTTGTACAAGCAACCATCCCGCTATACAAATTAAAAAATGATTCGATCAAAAAAATGTTTAAAACATTTAACATTAACACTCCGTCCGAATTTTCATTCAGAACTACGGTTAAGTTTCTTGCACAAAAAAAGATAAATGAGTTGACAGAATTATTAACGTATTAAAGTTTATTTTTTTAACTTTTAGAAACGAAAAGATTTTTATAATGATTGATGAAACAGATATCCGAAGGAAAAGTTTTGTAGTGATTCTAATTGGAAGCATTCGCTTTCCAACAAAATCCTATTTGGTTGAATGCAACCACTGGAAAATCATGCCAATGCTGCTATTATCTGCCAATAATAGATGACGTCATTAGAGAATGAAGATTATTCGTGACAATTTTTATCTGTTAATCTCAGATGCCGTCCTTATATGATTTCTGGTGATATAAAAGTATCTAAATAAATAGGCGGTAAAACTTTAATGGTCATGTATAACAACATGCATCATGTGACTGGTTTCTCATTGTTACACAATACGGTTTTACGTATAAGGTCTGCATATCCGGAAAAGATGGCTTAATTGCAAGCATTAAAGCTGCCACAGTAAAAAACCGAAGACGTCGTAATTTGTTCAAGGATGTTGGATACCCACCTGATGTCGTAATTACTAGGTATTTTTTTCTAATTTATGCAGATGGGGAAGTTGGTTTAAAGCAGCGAAATATTATTTCACGAATTTTGAAAAAATTTGTGAAATTGTTAACGCATTTCAGTCAGATGGAGTTTTAGTATCAAATGCTAAACATCATGTAAATATCCCGATATTAAGTTGAAATTAACGGAGATCATATGCAATTATTCACAAAAATAGATATTCTCAAGTTTCGGAATGTTGCGACTATTCAATCAATCGGGCATATTATGACATAGAAGGACTACATTTTTATGATGATAAGGCCAATATTAAAAATTATATGAATAAAAGAATGGAGGAAAACGGATTTAAACCTATTATTGAGATGACTGAACCGAAATTAGCCAACAAGATTATTTTTACTTTCACGCTGTCAGGCATCCTCTGCATCCGTTGAAAGAGGCTATTAAAATGCTGAAAAATATTTTAAAAAAAGATAGAAACTTCTATCCAGACAATATCAAGCATTACTTCTTATTATATTACAATAAATAAAATTAAATGTTATTTTTATAATTTTGCGCCTGGGGATCATATCGAACACAGAGAGAGAGGATGCGTAGTCTGATTGGGAATGTCGGGATCACCTAATTATCTTGTTTTCTGGCCGACGGTGCTCTTGGTTTTTAACATAAATAAATTTTTATTATTTTAAGTTTATAGATTTTACAATTTTAAATGCTAGATTTGATCATTTTAAGTGCTAATTTTTTAATTATAAATGCAGTTAGCGCTAAAATTTTTTTTTAAGTGTGCTAGAAAAAAATTGCCCTACCTAACTTATAACAATCCCCATGAATTCACTATAAAAACATTATACTTAATTCTTTTGGAATAATGAAATTAGGATCAGGAGTATTCTACCTTGTTTCTATTCAGTAGCAACCTCTTTCAGAGGCATTCACTTTTTAATAATTACCGTGCCTGATCAAGAAACATACCTCGACAACAACTCAATTAAATATCTGGATAATGAGTCTGTGGCAGCGAAACACGGGGAGGAACGGAGAATATAGGTCAGTCTGGGGACAAAAAGAAAGTTCTTCAACAAATAAAAACGCAAGATGCGAGCCAAGCCCACGGATCCGATCAGTGAGTAGTTTAATTTCGTCCCATTTAGACGATAAGGCATTTTCTTGGTTGTGGTTTACGAATCAACTTTTTTGGTTGTTGGTGTTGTTGCTGTTTTCTATTTTTATTATATTGTGTTATCATTTCATTATTCTATCATCTATTAATCTATCCTGTCGTTATATTCTCTTAATCGTTCCTTTTCCTTTTTCTTTCGCTTTATTGCATC
>NW_021826682.1:0-12220 GCF_006345805.1 Octopus sinensis | reverse complement strand
CGAATGAATACACGCAGATACACAACACACACACACAAACACACACACACACACAAACACACAACACACACAGATACACACACACACACAAACATATATATATATATATGGAGAAAGAGAGACTTTTATGGGGGCAACCAGATCGACCCATCTCAAGTGTAACTGCCCGAGATGGTCGTGACTTCTGGGACTTGACTGAGGGAAGAAAGCCACGAAAGAGCCGTCTTTTTTTGCCTGTCCTTCTAATCGGTGTTTCTCCTGTCCGCCTTTCTATCGTCTATCAGCCCGAATCTTTCATTGTCTTCTATTGCGTTTTTTTACCATTTATATATATATGTGTGTGTGTGTGTGTGTGAGTGTGTGTGTGTATGTGTGTGTGTGTCTATCTATCAACCTATTTATAGAAGTTTCTCTTTGTTTATCTGTCTAATTATTCTTCGATTCATCTCTCTCTCTTTCTCTATTTCTTTCATTTACTTTCCCTCTCTCTCTGTTCCACACTTTCTTTTTCTCTCTATTTTTCTCTCCTCCTGTCTTTCTCTCTTCCTCTCTCTCTCTCTACGTGCTGCTATTTTTAGTGTGCTGTTGCTGCTTGTAGGACCTTAATTATTAATTAATGAGGCTTTACCTTATGGGATTGTTTTTACGCATGCTTGCCACCTGATATTATTGGAAGCAATAATATCCTTCTATATATATATATAGATATATATACATACATACATATATTATATATATACATATATATATATATATTATATATATTCATAATATATATACGTGCATATAAATACATACACACACACACACACATTATATATATATATTATATATACATGCATATAAATACATACAAACACAACACATATATATATATTATATATATATATATATATATTATATATATATATATTTATATTCACTAATACACAGGTGTGTATAGAGGAATATATTATTAAACATGGTACGTGGCATATGTAGGTGTGACAGCAACCCAGGAATCACTCTTATCTACTAGGCGTTTTACTGAAGCAACACCCACTGAATTTTCATGGATCCCCAAAACGATCTGAGCGTTACTCCTAAGAGATGCCTCTCGTCAGCTAACGATATGGCGTTGTATCATGTACTGATAGAAAGACTGACGCTGAAAATTACGGAGTTTGGTGTGGTGATACAAAGTCTGAGAACGAAGCCAACCTTAGGTACATATGTTTGTTTGATTTTTTGTATTTTACTTAGGGTGTTGTGGTCGACGTTGTTGTTTGCCCTGATCGTAGTTTTGCACAACGTCATTCCAACTCTAGCCATCTAATTCTATTGAATCATATAAGATTTTTGTCTCACGTTTCAGCTGCTATCCGAAAAGCATACACAATGAAATACCCGTTTGAAATAAGTCTCTATTTTTTTTTAAAACGTGAGTGGCAGTAATTTTCCTTGATGTTTGTGATTGGCTGAAATTTTTAATATCTGGAAAATAAATCTATTTTCCAGCTATTCACCATTCCTACACGTCAAGTGTTGAAATGGTGTCCGTGCAACATGAGATGAAGTGTTTTGCGCGCAATACACCTCCCGTTGCAGGATTTGAAATCACGACCTTGTTATCGAGAGCAGCACCTTTAACCACGATGTTATGTATTCTCGACTTCTATTATATTACCAAAATGGTATTTTTCATATGTCCTGTCAACACCCAGAGAATATTCTTATCTACTTGACACATTTCTAAAACAAACGCCATTGTTTTCATCGATTATTGGGATCCCGATATCTGCTCAGAGACACGACCTCATCTCTCGAGTTACTAAAATGCCAACCCGACGAATTTCCCTCGTTTCCCAGAATATATTTCAGTTGGTTGTAAAGGATGCTTGTTGTTCACTGACGAGAAGACTATGATCAGAGGCGTTTCCGTCGTGATCATCCCGTCGATTTACATATATTGCAATGTGTGTTGTGTTCTTTCCGTGGTTAAGACGGTAGGGTGTGAGACAATGGAATATCATTGTCTCAAATGCTTACGATAGGGCTGATAGCACAAATATACAAGTAATGGACATTCATTAGTCCTAAAACCTACATCTACAATCATTATTGTAATACATCACATGATGTGGATGTTAATTTTCATAGATCTTTCCGATGTATAAGTTCGACCTTTCTATCAAGATGAACCATCAATATATTAAATGACATCTGGGACTTCCTTAGGGTCCGTCTACAATACCCACTCACAAGTCTTTGCTCGGACCGAGGCTATAGTAGAAGAAACTTTCCCAGGTTGCCATGCAGCGAAACTAAACCTGGATCTAAGTGCTTAAGGAGCAAGTTTCTTACCACATAGCCACGCCTATGGATGTGTGTTTATGTATAAGTCTATATATAGGATGAACAGGACAAACAAATGTTTAACTAAGAGTTTTTACATGCGTGTAACAACGTTATGGTTGCTTGGAAAAGAAAAGTAACAAAAATTGATTTATCTATTCGTGTTCTGAGTTGTATCCTGTCGAACTCCTATTTGCCTTTCATTTCTCAGAGGTACTGAAGTCCAATTAGTCGACAGTCCACCTTCCCCACAAAACACAACTACTGGCATTCTACCTAAACCCGAAACCACTTTATAGGTGGCAATCTAGGATTTTAGGCCGAAGAATTGCTATGCGGTGTCATATGTAATCATGTATGGTATATAAAGATGCATGAGGATATATATACATACACAATCACGCACAAATATGTGTGCGTGTATGAGTGTGTGTGCATATGAGTGTGTGTATGTATGTACGTTTGTATATATTATATTATATATATATTGAATGTATATGTGAGCGTGCGTCTACATGTATGGAATACATGCACAAGTGTACGAGGCGAAACATCCAAACACACACACAAACACACACACACACACACACACACACATATATATATATATATATATAATTAATCAATATAGGGTAGCAAGGAAAATTTTGTAGAAATTTATTGCCACCAGCGGCCCAGTGGGAAAAAAATTAAATAGTCATAGACCATTTTTAAGTTCAACATTAACAATTAAGGAACGGCCATAATAGGCCATTCACCCACTAGAAATAACAGCCAAAGCTTCTACCGCAAATAAAGATCAATTCCGTTAACAGGAGAAAATTAAAAAAAACATTTACCCTGTAATTCTTGTACGGTATACCGTTTCATTCGCTGTTTAATGGTAAACTAACCTGATTAAATTAAATCAAGCCAATCTTCCATAAGCCCTCGAATTCTTCAGCAAGAAATAGCTCAAGTCGGAACAGATATTTACACGAGGCATCTCGAACCTTGCCAAGGCAATATCTGACCTAAAATTTTCAAATCGTCGCACTCGCGCCAAATTTATCGGCAGCAAATAAATATCAGCCGTCGATTCCATTACGGAATTAACCAAAAAATTCATAATTAATCAATATAGGGTAGCAAGGAAAATTTTGTAGAAATTATTGCCACCAGCGGCCCAGTGGGAAAAAAATTAAATAGTCATAGACCATTTTTAAGTTCAACATTAACAATTAAGGAACGGCCATAATAGGCCATTCACCCACTAGAAATAACAGCCAAAGCTTCTACCGCAAATAAAGATCAATTCCGTTAACAGGAGAAAATTAAAAAAAACATTTACCCTGTAATTTCTTGTACGGTATACCGTTTCATTCGCTGGTTAATGGTAAACAACCTGATTAAATTAAATCAAGCCAATCTTCCATAAGCCCTCGAATTCTTCAGCAAGAAATAGCTCAAGTCGGAACAGATATTTACACGAGGCATCTCGAACCTTGCCAAGGCAATATCTGACCTAAAATTTTCAAATCGTCGCACTCGCGCCAAATTTATCGGCAGCAAATAAATATCAGCCGTCGATTCCATTACGGAATTAACCAAAAAATTCATAATTAATCAATATAGGGTAGCAAGGAAAATTTTGTAGAAATTTATTGCCACCAGCGGCCCAGTGGGAAAAAAATTAAATAGTCATAGACCATTTTTAAGTTCAACATTAACAATTAAGGAACGGCCATAATAGGCCATTCACCCACTAGAAATAACAGCCAAAGCTTCTACCGCAAATAAAGATCAATTCCGTTAACAGGAGAAAAAAAAAAAACATTTACCCTGCAATTTCTTGTACGGTATACCGTTTCATTCGCTGTTTAATGGTAAACTAACCTGATTAAATTAAATCAAGCCAATCTTCCATAAGCCCTCGAATTCTTCAGCAAGAAATAGCTCAAGTCGGAACAGATATTTACACGAGGCATCTCGAACCTTGCCAAGGCAATATCTGACCTAAAATTTTCAATCGTCGCACTCGCGCCAAATTTATCGGCAGCAAATAAATATCAGCCGTCGATTCCATTACGGAATTAACCAAAAAATTCATAATTAATCAATATAGGGTAGCAAGGAAAATTTTGTAGAAATTTATTGCCACCAGCGGCCCAGTGGGAAAAAAATTAAATAGTCATAGACCATTTTTAAGTTCAACATTAACAATTAAGGAACGGCCATAATAGGCCATTCACCCACTAGAAATAACAGCCAAAGCTTCTACCGCAAATAAAGATCAATTCCGTTAACAGGAGAAAATTAAAAAAAAAAAAAAACATTTACCCTGTAATTTCTTGTACGGTATACCGTTTCATTCGCTGTTTAATGGTAAACTAACCTGATTAAATTAAATCAAGCCAATCTTCCATAAGCCCTCGAATTCTTCAGCAAGAAATAGCTCAAGTCGGAACAGATATTTACACGAGGCATCTCGAACCTTGCCAAGGCAATATCTGACCTAAAATTTTCAAATCGTCGCACTCGCGCCAAATTTATCGGCAGCAAATAAATATCAGCCGTCGGTTCCATTACGAATTAACCAAAAAATTCATAATTAATCAATATAGGGTAGCAAGGAAAATTTTGTAGAAATTTTTGCCACCAGCGGCCCAGTGGGAAAAAAATTAAATAGTCATAGACCATTTTTAAGTTCAACATTAACAATTAAGGAACGGCCATAATAGGCCATTCACCCACTAGAAATAACAGCCAAAGCTTTCTCTACCGCAAATAAAGATCAATTCCGTTAACAGGAGAAAATTAAAAAAAACATTTACCCTGTAATTTCTTGTACGGTATACCGTTTCATTCGCTGTTTAATGGTAAACTAACCTGATTAAATTAAATCAAGCCAATCTTCCATAAGCCCTCGAATTCTTCAGCAAGAAATAGCTCAAGTCGGAACAGATATTTACACGAGGCATCTCGAACCTTGCCAAGGCAATATCTGACCTAAAATTTTCAAATCGTCGCACTCGCGCCAAATTTATCGGCAGCAAATAAATATCAGCCGTCGATTCCATTACGGAATTAACCAAAAAATTCATAATTAATCAATATAGGGTAGCAAGGAAAATTTTGTAGAAATTTATTGCCACCAGCGGCCCAGTGGGAAAAAAATTAAATAGTCATAGACCATTTTTAAGTTCAACATTAACAATTAAGGAACGGCCATAATAGGCCATTCACCCACTAGAAATAACAGCCAAAGCTTCTACCGCAAATAAAGATCAATTCCGTTAACAGGAGAAAATTAAAAAAAAAAAAAAAAACATTTACCCTGTAATTTCTTGTACGGTATACCGTTTCATTCGCTGTTAATGGTAAACTAACCTGATTAAATTAAATCAAGCCAATCTTCCATAAGCCCTCGAATTCTTCAGCAAGAAATAGCTCAAGTCGGAACAGATATTTACACGAGGCATCTCGAACCTTGCCAAGGCAATATCTGACCTAAAATTTTCAAATCGTCGCACTCGCGCCAAATTTATCGGCAGCAAATAAATATCAGCCGTCGGTTCCATTACGGAATTAACCAAAAAATTCATAATTAATCAATATAGGGTAGCAAGGAAAATTTTGTAGAAATTTATTGCCACCAGCGGCACCAGGCCCAGTGGAAAAAAATTAAATAGTCATAGACCATTTTTAGTTCAACATTAACAATTAAGGAACGGCCATAATAGGCCATTCACCCACTAGAAATAACAGCCAAGCTTCTCTACCGCAAATAAAGATCAATTCCGTTAACACAGGAGAAAATTAAAAAAAAAAAAAAAACATTTACCCTGTAATTTCTTGTACGGTATACCGTTTCATTCGCTGTTTAATGGTAAACTAACCTGATTAAATTAAATCAAGCCAATCTTCCATAAGCCCTCGAATTCTTCAGCAAGAAATAGCTCAAGTCGGAACAGATATTTACACGAGGCATCTCGAACCTTGCCAAGGCAATATCTGACCTAAAATTTTCAAATCGTCGCACTCGCGCCAATTTATATCGGCAGCAAATAAATATCAGCCGTCGGTTCCATTACGGAATTAACCAAAAAATTCATAATTAATCAATATAGGGTACAAGGAAAATTTTGTAAAATTTATTGCCACCAGCGGCCCAGTGGGAAAAAAATTAAATAGTCATAGACCATTTTTAAGTTCAACATTAACAATTAAGGAACGGCCATAATAGGCCATTCACCCACTAGAAATAACAGCCAAAGCTTCTACCGCAAATAAAGATCAATTCCGTTAACAGGAGAAAAAATTAAAAAAAAAAAAAAACATTTACATTACCCTGTAATTTCTTGTACGACGGTATACCGTTTCATTCGCTGTTTAATGGTAAACTAACCTGATTAAATTAAATCAAGCCAATCTTCCATAAGCCCTCGAATTCTTCAGCAAGAAATAGCTCAAGTCGGAACAGATATTTACACGAGGCATCTCGAACCTTGCCAAGGCAATATCTGACCTAAAATTTTCAAATCGTCGCACTCGCGCCAAATTTATCGGCAGCAAATAATATATCAGCCGTCGATTCCATTACGGAATTAACCAAAAAATTCATAATTAATCAATAGGGTAGCAAGGAAAATTTTGTAGAAATTTATTGCCACCAGCGGCCCAGTGGGAAAAAAATTAAATAGTCATAGACCATTTTTAAGTTCAACTTAACAATTAAGGAACGGCCATAATAGGCCATTCACCCACTAGAAATAACAGCCAAAGCTTCTACCGCAAGCTTCTACCGCAAATAAAGATCAATTCCGTTAACAGGAGAAAATTAAAAAAAACATTTACCCTGTAATTTCTTGTACGGTATACCGTTTCATTCGCTGTTTAATGGTAAACTAACCTGATTAAATTAAATCAAGCCAATCTTCCATAAGCCCTCGAATTCTTCAGCAAGAAATAGCTCAAGTCGGAACAGATATTTACACGAGGCATCTCGAACCTTGCCAAGGCAATATCTGACCTAAAATTTTCAAATCGTCGCACTCGCGCCAAATTTATCGGCAGCAAATAAATATCAGCCGTCGATTCCATTACGGAATTAACCAAAAAATTCATAATAATAATCAATATAGGGTAGCAAGGAAAATTTTGTAGAAATTTATTGCCACCAGCGGCCCAGTGGGAAAAAAATTAAATAGTCATAGACCATTTTTAAGTTCAACATAACAATTAAGGAACGGCCATAATAGGCCATTCACCCACTAGAAATAACACCAAAGCTTCTACCACCGCAAATAAAGATCAATTCCGTTAACAGGAGAAAATTAAAAAAAAAAACATTTACCCTGTAATTTCTTGTACGGTATACCGTTTCATTCGCTGTTTAATGGTAAACTAACCTGATTAAATTAAATCAAGCCAATCTTCCATAAGCCTCGAATTCTTCAGCAAGAAATAGCTCAAGTCGGAACAGATATTTACACGAGGCATCTCGAACCTTGCCAAGGCAATATCTGACCTAAAATTTTCAAATCGTCGCACTCGCGCCAAATTTATCGGCAGCAAATAAATATCAGCCGTCGATTCCATTACGGAATTAACCAAAAAATTCATAATTAATCAATATAGGGTAGCAAGGAAAATTTTGTAGAAATTTATTGCCACCAGCGGCCCAGTGGGAAAAAAATTAAATAGTCATAGACCATTTTTAAGTTCAACATTAACAATTAAGGAACGGCCATAATAGGCCATTCACCCACTAGAAATAACAGCCAAAGCTTCTACCGCAAATAAAGATCAATTCCGTTAACAGGAGAAAATTAAAAAAAACATTTACCCTGTAATTTCTTGTACGGTATACCGTTTCATTCGCTGTTTAATGGTAAACTAACCTGATTAAATTAAATCAAGCCAATCTTCCATAAGCCCTCGAATTCTTCAGCAAGAAATAGCTCAAGTCGGAACAGATATTTACACGAGGCATCTCGAACCTTGCCAAGGCAATATCTGACCTAAAATTTTCAAATCGTCGCACTCGCGCCAAATTTATCGGCAGCAAATAAATATCAGCCGTCGATTCCATTACGGAATTAACCAAAAAATTCATAATTAATCATATAGGGTAGCAAGGAAAATTTTGTAGAAATTTATTGCCACCAGCGGCCCAGTGGAAAAAAAATTAAATAGTCATAGACCATTTTTCAGTTCAACATTAACAATTAAGGAACGGCCATTTGTTAATGTTGAACTTAAAAATGGTCTATGACTATTTAATTTTTTTCCCACTGGGCCGCTGGTGGCAATAAATTTCTACAAAATTTTCCTTGCTACCCTATATTGATTAATTATGAATTTTTTGGTTAATTCCGTAATGGAATCGACGGCTGATATTTTTATTTGCTGCCGATAAATTTGGCGCGAGTGCGACGATTTGAAAATTTTAGGTCAGATATTGCCTTGGCAAGGTTCGAGATGCCTCGTGTAAATATCTGTTCCGACTTGAGCTATTTCTTGCTGAAGATTCGAGGGCTTATGGAAGATTGGCTTGATTTAATTTAATCAGGTTAGTTTACCATTAAACAGCGAATGAAACGGTATACCGTACAAGAAATTACAGGGTAAATGTTTTTTTTAATTTTCTCCTGTTAACGGAATTGATCTTTATTTGCGGTAGAAGCTTTGGCTGTTTTTCTAGTGGGTGAATGGCCTATTATGGCCGTTCCTTAATTGTTAATGTTGAACTTAAAAATGGTCTATGACTATTTAATTTTTTTCCCACTGGGCCGCTGGTGGCAATATATTTCTAGAAAATTTTCCTTGCTACCCTATATTGATTAATTATGAATTTTTTGTTAATTCCGTAATGGAATCGACGGCTGATATTTATTTGCTGCCGATAAATTTGGCGCGAGTGCGACGATTTGAAAATTTTAGGTCAGATATTGCCTTGGCAAGTTCGAGATGCCTCGTGTAAATATCTGTTCCGACTTGAGCTATTTCTTGCTGAAGAATTCGAGGGCTTATGGAAGATTGGCTTGATTTAATTTAATCAGGTTAGTTTACCATTAAACAGCGAATGAAACGGTATACCGTACAAGAAATTACAGGGTAAATGTTTTTTTTAATTTTCTCCTGTTAACGGAATTGATCTTTATTGCGGTAGAAGCTTTGGCTGTTATTTCTAGTGGGTGAATGGCCTATTATGCCGTTCCTTAATTGTTAATGTTGAACTAAAAATGGTCTATGACTATTTATTTTTTTTCCCACTGGGCCGCTGGTGGCAATAAATTTCTACAAAATTTTCCTTGCTACCCTATATTGATTAATTATGAATTTTTTGGTTAATTCCGTAATGGAATCGACGGCTGATATTTATTTGCTGCCGATAAATTTGGCGCGAGTGCGACGATTTGAAAATTTTAGGTCAGATATTGCCTTGGCAAGGTTCGAGATGCCTCGTGTAAATATCTGTTCCGACTTGAGCTATTTCTTGCTGAAGAATTCGAGGGCTTATGGAAGATTGGCTTGATTTAATTTAATCAGGTTAGTTTACCATTAAACAGCGAATGAAACGGTATACCGTACAAGAAATTACAGGGTAAATGTTTTTTTTTTTTTTAATTTTCTCCTGTTAACGGAATTGATCTTATTTGCGGTAGAAGCTTTGGCTGTTATTTCTAGTGGGTGAATGGCCTATTATGGCCGTTCCTTAATTGTTAATGTTGAACTTAAAAATGGTCTATGACTATTTAATTTTTTTCCCACTGGGCCGCTGGTGGCAATAAATTTCTACAAAATTTTCCTTGCTACCCTATATTGATTAATTATGAATTTTTTGGTTAATTCCGTAATGGAATCGACGGCTGATATTTATTTGCTGCCGATAAATTTGGCGCGAGTGCGACGATTTGAAAATTTTAGGTCAGATATTGCCTTGGCAAGGTTCGAGATGCCTCGTTAAATATCTGTTCCGACTTGAGCTATTTCTTGCTGAAGAATTCGAGGGCTTATGGAAGATTGGCTTGATTTAATTTAATCAGGTTAGTTACCATTAAACAGCGAATGAAACGGTATACCGTACAAGAAATTACAGGGTAAATGTTTTTTTTTTTAATTTTCTCCTGTTAACGGAATTGATCTTTATTTGCGGTAGAAGCTTTGGCTGTTATTTCTAGTGGGTGAATGGCCTATTATGGCCGTTCCTTAATTGTTAATGTTGAACTTAAAAATGGTCTATGACTATTTAATTTTTTTCCCACTAGGCCGCTGGTGGCAATAAATTTCTACAAAATTTTCCTTGCTACCCTATATTGATTAATTATGAATTTTTTGGTTAATTCCGTAATGGAATCGACGGCTGATTTTATTGCTGCCGATAATTTTGCGCGAGTGCGACGATTTGAAAATTTTAGGTCAGATATTGCCTTGGCAAGGTTCGAGATGCCTCGTGTAAATATCTGTTCCGACTTGAGCTATTTCTTGCTGAAGAATTCGAGGGCTTATGGAAGATTGGCTTGATTTAATTTAATCAGGTTAGTTTACCATTAAACAGCGAATGAAACGGTATACCGTACAAGAAATTACAGGGTAAATGTTTTTTTTTTTTTTTAATTTTCTCCTGTTAACGGAATTGATCTTTATTTGCGGTAGAAGCTTTGGCTGTTATTTCTAGTGGGTGAATGGCCTATTATGGCCGTTCCTTAATTGTTAATATATATATATATATATATATATATATATAGGTATATAAATACTTATATATGTATTCATACGCATTTATATATATACACACACATAAGCACACACATATATCAATGTTTATACTTTTTCTTTAATTCTTTTACATGTTGAAGTCATTTGCCTGCGTCCATGCTGGAGCACAATATCATAAGCCTTTAAGCCCAATACATTGACATCAGGGATTATTCTTTGTAAGCCAAGTACTTATTTTATTGTCCGCTTTTGCCGAACCGCAATGTTAAGGAGGGGGCGTTAAAACCTGCAGTAAGTTATGAAAGGGTAACAAACATAGTCGCGAAGACAGACACACACATACACAAACAAACAAACTCACACACACTTATGCATCAACATATATATATATATATATATTATATATATATATATATATTTATATATGTATATATATATATATATTTATATATTATATATGTTATATATATTATATATATTTATATATTTATATATATATATATATATATATATATATATATATATATATAAAACGAACTTCTTTCGGTTTTTTCGTCTACCAAATCCACTCGTACGGCTTT
This sequence comes from Octopus sinensis, assembly GCF_006345805.1. Lineage (NCBI taxonomy): Eukaryota > Metazoa > Mollusca > Cephalopoda > Octopoda > Octopodidae > Octopus > Octopus sinensis. Next base: position 602 of record NW_021826682.1, on the reverse strand, counting down.
GGTCAGCCCGAGGCTATAGTAGAAGACACTTTCCCAAATTGCCATGCAGTGAAACTGAACCTGGATCTATCTGCTTGCGAACCATCTATCTTACCACATAGCCACGCCTATGCATGTGTGTTTATGTATAAGTCTTTATACAGGATGAACAAGACAAACAAATATTTAAATAATAATTCTGACGTGCATGTAACAACGTTATGGCTGCTTGGAACCAAATGCTCACCGACAAATGATTGTCAGGAACAACATTATTCTATTAAGTTGCATAGTTATAGAAAGATAGAGAGAGAGGGAAAAATAAATCATATATATGTGTGTGTGTATATAAATGATATCTCTTAAAAGAAATGTAATAAAAATTGGTTTACCTTTATAACGCCGACTCCAAATATTACTTCAGTTTCAAATTTTATACAGAAATTAAAAGTCTTATCCACTTATCTGAATATTCTATTGCCTCATATATATTTTTTGTCTCACCTTCCAGCTTCTATCCGAAATGCATACTGAATGAAATATCCTGTTGTAATAATTCTCAATTCTTTTTTAAACGAGAGTGGCAGTATTTTCCCCTTGAGGTACGTGATTGGCTGAAATTC
>NW_021826681.1:0-12150 GCF_006345805.1 Octopus sinensis | reverse complement strand
TATATATAATATATTATATATATATATATATATATATATTTGAAAAAAATAGTTGAGATGGCTGTTTTGAGGATAATATATATTTTAATAAAAATTATCCCCCCCAAAGCCAGCTTTGTTCATGTTTTTAAATATATAATATTGTACCAGAAGTTTCTTTTATTATTCTACTCTCTCTCTCTCTCTCTCTCTCTCTCTCTATATATTATATATATTATAATATATAGATATATAATATATATATATATATATATATATATATATATATATATATATATATATACATATATATATACATATATATACATATATATATATATATATATATACATATATATATATAGTATATATATATATATACATATATATAACATATATATATTATATATATATCTATATATATTATATATATATATATATATATATATAATATATATTTTATATATGGGAGGGTGGACAAACGATAGAAAGACACTCAGACACTCAACAATTTATTGGGTGTTACATGCATGAATCAAAGAGTTTGATTCAAATTCGTTGGTACTCTAGAGTTTCAAGCGTGATGCTAGTCGTCAGCCATTTCCAACCGATGTTGGTGTGTTTACGTCCCAGTAACATAGCGGTTCGGCAAAATAATTCGATAGAATAAGAACTTACAAAGTTTGGAAGTTGTAACTAAATTCCAAAGAATATGTCCTGAGGTCAACTTGTTCGACTAAGGGCGATGCCCCAGCACAGCCGCAGTCTCAAATGACTGAAACAAGTAAAAAAAAAAATAAAAGAATATTACTATTTTACTCTTTTACTTGTTTCAGTCATTTGACTGCGGCCATGCTGGAGCACCGCCTTTAGTCGAGCAAATCGACCCCAGGACTTATTCTTTGTAAGCCTAGTACTTATTCTATCGGTCTCTTTTGCCGAACCGCTAAGTGGCGGCGACGTAAACACACCAGCATCGGTTGTCAAGCGATGTTTGGGGGACAAACACAGACACACAAACATACACACCCACACACACACACACACACATATGTATATACATATATACGATAGGCTTCTTTCAGTTTCCGTCTACCAAATCCACTCACAAGGCTTTGGTCGGCCCGGGCTATAGTAGAAGACACTTGCCCAAGATGCCACGCAGTGGGACTGAACCCGGAACCATGTGGCTGGTAAGCAAGCTACTTATGTATGTATGTAGGTATGCATGCATTTATGCATGTATGCATGTATGTATGCATGTATGTATGTAGTATTAATGTATGTATGTATGTACGTATGTATGTATGTATGTATGTACGTATGTATGTATGTTATATATGTATGTATGCATGTATGTATGTATGTACGTATGTATGTATGTATGTATGTATGTATGTATGTATGTATGTATGTATGTATGTATTTATTTATATCTTAGCTGCTTTCTCGTAAACGAGCAAAGCCATTGCTAGAAAGAATCGCTAAAATCAGTCAATGTTGATGCAATGTGAGGCACTTGTATGACTTTTGAGCCCGGCGAAAATTTTGAGCATACTATTATATAATGCTGTGCCGTGCTGGCTGGCAGAAGAAGCAGGTGCCACAGTATGAACTCTTCTGACATTCCCTTTCAATCCTCAAACTGGGAGGCACACCTTTCCACATGTTGCACATGATCTGTTATGAACATTAGCCCTATCACAATTCACCATGGGCCGATTCCTATGACTTCTCTGATGGCTGACCTAACCCGCACGACTCAAGCACCTCTTCCAACAAACTACACACTCCCTCATTCTCCGCAGGTTCATTCTTTTTAAGCCTTCGCCTAATCTTCTCGTGCTTCGTTCTCTTTCCCTCAGACCTCGAACAACCACTGTGCACTCTTCTCCTCCATCCATTTCGGTCTTGTGCTTCCGTCTCCCAATCAACAACTGAAATTTCTGTCTATGTCAGAGCAATTCTGAGGCAGTCCTCGAACCTCATTTTGTGTTTATGTGCTGGTCTCCTACCACCTTCTGGTTCACCATATAAAAGTTGCTTGGGAAGTCTTTCATCATTCATTCTTACCAGATGTCCACCCTACCTCAAAAGACTTTGTAGAATCATTTATTCTCCACTTCTACTACCACATCTCTCAAGTACCTCCACATCACTGATGGCCATTTTCGTGTAACCTCTCGAAAGAGTTGTTCTTCACTCCTGCCCAGAGCGTCGGCTGCGGGTCATTCCGAAAAGCTCTATCTGCGCGACGATTTCATCTCATCGAAGGAGAGGGTCTTTCTCCTCCGTCCGGGTTGCGATCCGTGGAACAAGCTGCCAGACGAGATGGTGAAGCTGCCAGACGAGATGGTGAAGCTGCCAGACGAGATGGTGATGCTGCCAGACGAGATGGTGAAGCTGCCAGACGAGATGGTGAAGCTGCCAGACGAGATGGTCAAGCTGCCAGACGAGATGGTCAAGATGCCGACGACCGTTTTGTTCAAAGTCTCCCTTGACCTCAAGTGGCCTGAACTCTTTACATGAACACCACCCTGTACATAACTCCATGTCCCCCTACATGGCCTTGCTTTTTGCGTTTTGAGCCAAAAATTAACTAACTAACCAACTAACTAAGAATTTCCTCAAGACAAAATTGATGATATCGTTCCAGCTGCCTTAAATCCTTACGATAACCAACTCAGGTCTCATTTCCATATAGCAAAAATGGCAGGACGCATGTTTCATAAGCCCTAACTTTAATTTGGAAAGATAAACTATGGTGTGACCAGAGTCGCTTGTCAAGCCTACCAAAAGCACTACTAGCCTTGCTGATTCTATAAGAAATTTCATCATCAAGCCAGCAGTGTTCAAAGTATTTCCTAAATAAATTAATTTAGTTACAACTTCCAGCCTTTGACCATTCACAGTTATAGAAGGTTCCCATAAAGCTTAGAAGCAGTAGGCTGGTACATTAGAACAGTTGTTTCTTTTCAACTTGATTGTAAGGCCCAATGCTGTACATGCTGCAAAAATCGCATTCATGTATGTATATAATGTATATATATATATATATATATATATATATATATATATATATATTATATATAATCTATATATATATATATATATACATATATACATATATATATATATAACCACTAGACACATTTTTTCTCTCCTTGTTTTTTCTGAGTCCTTTTCTGTAGAAGTGCGTAGGCTCGATGTAAAAGACTTTTTTCTATCCTGAGCGTTATACTAACACATTTGTTTGTTTTGTACACCACCTGTCTTCGTCGTTTGTTTTTTTTTCGTAACTCTTCCTATACATACATACATACATACATACATACATACATACATATACATATTAAAGAAAAAACACTGTTATGTAATTCAAGCAATGATAGACGTAAATCATACCATATAGAAAAAATAAAATATACCATAAAACATTTACATAGATCATAATAAAGTACATAATAATAAACAGTATATACTTAATAAATAGACAACGTTAAAATGTACATACATGAACAGATATATAATCCTATTTATATTGTGAAATTTGATTTAATACTAAATTGAATTTTTCCCTGTAAGTTTGGAATTATACTCCCTATTATTATTATTATTATTATATTATTATTATTATTTATATATATACATATATATATATTATATATACATATATATATATATATTATATATATATAATATATATATATAGAGAGAGAGAGAGAGAGATAGAGAGAGAGAGAGAGAGGAATACAGTGTACGTTCAAACACAAAGAGATACCCGAAGAATAGGATATCTGACTCGCTAGAAAGAGCAGTTAAAACTCCAAGCCACCAATTTTTTTTTCTCGCTAGACCACTAGTAACTAAGAATTTTTCGATGAATATTCTTGCTACCCTAAGATTTTAATTAATAGTGTGGTAAGTAGCTTGCTAACCAGCATGGTTCCAGGTTCAGTCCCACTGCGTAGCATTTTGGGCAAGTGTCTTCTGCTATAGCCTCGGGCCGACCAATGCCTTGTGAGTGGATTTGGTAGACGGAAACTGAAAGAAGCCTGTCGTATATATATGTATATATATATATATAATATATATATATATATATACACACATATATATATGTGTGTGTGTGTGTGTCTGTGTTTGTCCCCCTATCATTGCTTGACAACCGATGCTGGAGTGTTTACGTCCCCGTCACTTAGGGGTTCCGGCCCAAGAGACCGATAGAATAAGTACTGGGTTACAAAGAATAAGTGCCGGGGTCGATTTGCTCGACTAAAGGCGGTTCTCCAGCATGGCCGCAGTCAATGACTGAAACAAGTAAAAGAGTAAAGTAAAGAGTATTATATATATATATATATATATATTATATATATATATATACAAGATAAGAAAATGGAGAAATACATCTAAATCAAATATCAATTACCAGATATACTCAATCACATACTTTATTAACCACCATATAAGAGACTGTGGGGTAAACATAAAAAAGCAGAACAAATCAGTGTACATAAAGGAATGTACATAAAAAAGTGTACATAAAGAGTAATGTTGTATAATAAGTAGAATATATATAAAAAGAGAATATAAAATAAGTAAATATAAATATAATTATAGATTACATCTTACAGCTGTTTCGGCCATGTAGATAAGTATGTCTCATGTTACCAATATTAGCCTTTTATGGTATATATATAGATAGAAATGAGACATTTACAAAAATATCATAAGGCCTCTTCGGAGATTATGTAATATAAATGGCTACATATATACCCACATGGGTGGGGTACATACTATAATACAACATATACATATACATATGAGTGCATATACTCACACTCCTATACATATAAAAATATACATATACATAATGATGTAAATAATAATATAAATTAGTAAACATATATATGTGTTCCACATTCAATGTTTCAGTTTTTCAATTAATATTGTGATAATAAACACACATATTAGTACCTAGATGCAAATATACATAGTCAATAGTACATTATATTACTTCATACTAATTTCTAAAGTGTCATTAAAGTTTGCATCATTATCGTTGTCAATACCATTAATGCTACCATTATTATCATTCATAATATTATTAATAACGCTTACATTTGGATCCAAAGTGGCACATATGTATGTCCGAGTTCCAGTTAGTAATTTTCCTTATGACATAAATTCACTATTGGATTTGAATTTAAATTATCATTGTCTTCCTCACGGTTGGTCCGTTGAGAGCCGCCCGACCTCCACCACACCGCACAAGAAAAACATACACATCCACATCCAACCCTAAACCCACACATCCACACAAAAACTCACACACACATGCACACACACATGAATACACCCCGACACATCTCTACACATTCACTAAATTGCAGAGTGTATGTCTGTCATCGCATGGCTTATAGACAAATCAGTACAGGCAGCAGTGTCTATACACTAACACACACACTCACACGTACATCCGCATATACCCATAAATATTAATACACTCTCATATACTGTGTCAGGGAACATTCGCACACACATATATACATATTTAAATATATATCTGCGCACTCATACGTACAAATAAAACCTATACTTATATCCACCATGAATAAATATTCGCATATACATAATACATACCCAATACGCACCTGCGTACTCATATGTATAAGAAAAACATACATCCGTACACCACTCACGAGCATACCTGTATGTACAAAAAACATCATACGTACACATACACATTTTCACACACCTCGCCACCTCAAACCACATCCACTAAATCATAGATTAAAATATATGTCTGCCCATCCAAAGACGTATATATACCATACACAAAAAGTAAACAGAAGTTACTATTAATTTAGATATAAGTTCATTAATTATAAATTAAATTAATTGTAAATTAGTAAGTGCCAATAAACAAAATAATAATTAAATAAATAAACATAAATATATATATATATATATATAATTATATATATATATTATATATATATATATATATATATAAATCCCATGTATAGATAAATAGATAAATAAATGGAATACAAATTAAGAAGAGCACAAAGATAAACCTAATATAGTAAATATAAGTGGATACGCCGAAATGCATCCACATGCACATACATGTACATGCACGCCCCCGCACGGACACGCGAATTCATGGCCGGGCACACACGCACTCATCCCTCTCGCACGCACGATCACCAAGATGCACACCAGAACATGCATACAAGTACACGCGAATGTCCGCAAGCACAGCGCGTAAGAGTGCACACGTTGATGCGCATGCGCGGATGTAATCTATACTTATATTTATATTTACTTATATCTATATTCTCTTTTTTATATATATTCTACTTATTATACAACATTACTCTTTTATGTACACTTTTTTATGTACATTCCTTTATGTACACTGATTTGTTCTGCTTTTTTATGTTTAACCCCACAGTCTCTTATATGGTGGTTTAAGAAAGTATGTGATTGAGTATTATCTGGTAATTGATATTTGATTTAGATGTATTTCTCCATTTTCTTACCTTGTATTAGTAATTTGTGGTAAATCATTTTACCTTTGCCCATATAATACAGTAAATGAATTGATTGCATCCCAATCATTAACATTTATGTATTAACTTTGTTGGGTACACTCTCCTACCCTGATGTAATCTCCAGGGATACAGACATCCAGCAACAGGACCTCCGTAATGCCATGATGGACCGTGAAGTCTGGCATAGCATGGTAAATTCCATTGTCTCGACCACGGTCGAACAATGATGAGGATATTGGATATATGTTATCCCATGGAGGGTTGCATTTACAACCCCTATCTCAATTTGTATATATATATATATATATATATATATATATACTATATATGATTTTCTGTATAAACAGATGAGGTTCACACAAACCCATACAATGTGTGTGCGAGCGTGATGGTGTGTACATGTGCTTCTTTTTTCTTCTTCCAAGCACACTTATGCGCGCGCGCCTGAGTTTCATATTACTAATGCCACGACAAGATCATAGGCAAACTATTGAAATCTATACCAGACCATCAGAATATGAAAGTGCGTGTGTTCGGGAATTTGCGCGCGCTCGTGCGTGTGTGTGTGTGTACATGTGTGTGCGTGTGCGTGTGTGTACATAAATATTTGCGTTGAAAATTATATGAAGACGTGTCTGTGTGCGTGTGCGTGTGCGTGGGATGTGTCTGTATTACAGATATATTTCAAACAGAATCGTCAAAAGTTATGTAACGTAATATAGAATGTAATAACTGTACAGATAGCTAGCTATCTTGTTGAACAACTAGCTTATTGGATAGATAGGTAAGTAGATAGATAGATAGATAGATAGATAGATAGATAGATAGATAGATAGATAGATAGATAGATAGATAGATAGATAGATAGATAGACAGACAGATAGATAATAGATAGATAGATAATAATAGATAGATAGATGATAGATAGATAGATAGATAGAGAGACAAATAGATAGATAGATAGATAGATAGATAGATAGATAGATAGATAGATGATGGATGGATGGATTGATGGATGGATGGATGGATGGATGGATTAACGGATGGATGGATGGATGGATGGATGGATGGATGGAGAGAGGGAGGGAGGGATTGGTAGTTAGATAGATATGTTTCTTTGTTAGCTACACAGGGCTGCACACAGACGGAACAAAATACAAAGTAGAGCTTTTCTTTTTGGGAAGAAGAGAAGGAGAAAAAAAGAGGCGAAATCCGATCAAAAGGGATCGTGAAAAGAATAAAAAAAGGATAGATAGATAGATAGATAGATAGATAGATAGATAGATAGATAGATAGATAGATAGATGGATAGATAGATAGATAGATAGATAGATAGATAGATAGACAGACAGACAGACAGACATGCTCAAATGACATTTTAAGATGCGATACTACATAATTGCTCCGTAAAATTTGTGTGTATAGTGGATGAAGGAACTGAGTAGCAAAATACTGAGGTTAGAATGTACATACACGAACATGTGTATATAATTCTACACATGCGTATAAATTGCCGCTTTTTACTGTTTTCTTAACTCCTTCCCTTTAAAACAACATTTTTAAATGGTTCTAACCTTTCATCCGATTTTATTGATTTCATTTCCATCTCAGTCTAGTCTTCATTGCCACTTATTCTATATTGTTGTCTCCCTCATGATGAAGAACTACCATCCGAATCGTTAAGGTACAGTCTCTTTCCATTGAAGCATTAAGCTTGCACATACATAAAGACACGCCAAGTAGTCACATGCACCCTATACCACCACCACCATCACCACCACAGATTTATAGATTTCAATAGAAATCTGGTATAGATTTCAATAGTTTGTCTATGATCTTGTCGTGGCATTAGTAATATGAAAGTAACGTGCGCACGCTTAAGTGTGCTTGGAAGAAAAAGAAAGCACATATACACACCATCACGCTCGCACACACATTGTATGTGTTTGTGTGAACCTCATCTGTTTATACAGACACACACGTATAATGTGTGTGTGTGTGTGTGTGTGTGTGTGTGTGTGTGTGTGTGTGTGTGTTTGTGCCTGCGTTTCTCTCCCGCCACCGCTTGACAACTGGCGCTGGTGTGTTTGCATCTCCGAAACTTAGGTGGGGAGGTGGGTTTCAGCAAAATATAAGTAAAAAAGTAAAACATCAACAGAATATGTACCAGGGTCAAGAAGAAATAGATAAATGCTGGGGTCAATTCATTCAACGTAAAATTCTTCAAGACACTACTCCAGCATGGCCGCAGTAAAAGATAAAAGATATATTTACAAGCTGTGAAAAGAGACTTATGCAATCTTGGCGTATTTACTGTATTGCTATCAATGAGAAGTATGTTTGTATTAATTTAATTTTAAATATTTAAAAAATCACTGGTTTATTTTATTTTGATGTTATTTTATATTCTAAGTTTATTTTTAGCGACATATTTATTCTAATGTTTCTTTAACTAAAATTCGCTCTACAAATGACTTGTTGGCCATGATAACTGCTGTGCCGCGGGCTCTGAAAGAAGATTCACCTGCAAAATGTATTTCTATAACTTAAGAGTCGAATCACACTTTGTGTATGTAATATAGGTAGACATATTCAAAATGATTAATTTCAAAAATACGTATTTAAAAATATCATAAATTATGTTAGGTATAAATTTTTTTAAACTTTACTTTTCTATATGATAAAATTCATCTGTAATGAGCACTTAGAAAACCGATGCTTGTCTTTTATTATCGTTTATCAAAAAATTTATAACTTATAATTGTTTGTTATTCTTCTTTTTTTTTTGATAATTAACGATTGCTTCAAGTATATTTTATGGAGACATGTAAAAAGTAACATTTATTTAAAGAAATATCGTTGTAAAGGATACGTCATGTGATTCAAGGTCGAAGCATATATGAACGGTAAAACGTATTTCCATAAACTCTGAGTTTCATTACAAATGGATATTTATAATTAATTATCACAAAAATAAATTTATGTAGAGATATCAAAATTCTTTTAAAAAAAACGTCGTTATAACATTTTTTTTGTACATATTAAAAAAACATTAATAATATCTTCAAAAGCGCAGGCATAACTGCGTAGTTTATAAGCTATGATTTGGACAGATTAACTCTTAGCCAGATCGTTTGGGATCAAACTGCTACACTACTGTAACGATCAGCTCCATAAGCGTCGTGCAACCCGCTACGCCAAAGTACCACTCTGGCCCCTCAAAAGTGACAAATACGTCGGATCGGGTTGCCAGCGACAAAGCCACTCGCATATAGACTTGTTCAACCACAAGAGACATTCTGATTTCCATCCAGCCATCCAGCCATCTATCTTCTCTGTCTAGTATTCCTGGACGGTCGTTGGGGTAGAATTCTCAGGCACCTCCTCCATGAGGTCCTATCAAAAGCAACCGTCAATTTGCGGATGGATTCCCAAGCATGATCATCTGTGACTATTGATGGTATCGAACCATTTCATTCTTGGTCTACCCGTAGGTTGCCTGCCAGCAGGCTCAGCTTCAAGTGAAGAATCCGTCTTACGATCCTATCCTACGACATTCTAACCACATGTCCATAGTATCTGAGCTGTGACCTCTCAATCCCGAGAGGTAGCGGCTCAACCTGGAAAGAGACCCTGATCTTCAAGTTACGTACACCATCGAGTAACATTATTCCAGAGATATTCAGGTACCCATTTTGGATGCTTGGATGCTTATGATCGCGATCAAGCTCTTTCGGTCAATACCCAATATTCATGACTATAGGTGAGGATAGGCACGAAGACCGAATTGAAAATAGCAAGTTTGGCTTTTTTCTTCTTTTATCAACCTCGCCTCTTCTAAAGATCGAACCCTGAAGCTAGCAGATTACTGTAACAGCACTTACAATTCTAGCATCTAATCTAGTCTCCGGCTTTCCATAACTCGTGAATACTTTAGCATTTAAACCGGCTAATTCAGGCCCAGATATTCTACCTGATGTTCAAACCAGCCAGATCAGGTTCCTTACACTTGCCCTGCAATGTCATTCTAAAAATAAACAATCCCATCATCGAAATTTTGATGCTACAAGATAATCCATGATTATTTCAAAACAAAGCGAATGAATAAGCATTATATTTGACAGAATAATTTGAATGCTAACGGGTTAAATGTTCCACTTGCCTCATTGATATTCCACAGGCGTTGCGAAGCGCCCTGGGAAGACTTTCTCGAGAGGAACAATGTCTTGGTCTTCGCAACACTTCTCATCATGACAATCAGGAAAATTAACTAGAGAAAGAACACTCGAATCCCATTGACACAGTCCATCATCATCATCATCATCATAATTTAGATTGAATTAAGGCGGCAAGTGCTGGCAGAAACGTTAGAACGCAGGGTAAAAATGTTTAGAGGTATTTCGTCTGCCGCTACGTTCTGAGTTCAAATTCCGCCGAGGTCGACTTTGCCTTTCATCCTTTCGGAGTCGATAAATTACGTATCAGTTGAGTACCGAAAGTCAATATAATCAAAAGATTTATTTAAAAAGCACTACGACGGCGAGCTGGCAGAATCGACAGCAAATCGGGCAAGTGTTTAGTGGCAAGTGTTTAGTCTTTACGTTTTGACTTCAAATTCCGCTGAGGTCCACTTTGCCTCTTATCCTTTCGGAATCGATGAAAAACGTACCAGTTGAACAATGGAGTCGGTGTAATCAACTATACCGATTCACCAAAATTTCAGGCCTATACTAGAAAAGATTATTCGTATAGTATGTGTATGGCTGAGTCAAGGCGCGCAGTCGTTTTGGTACCGCACTCACGATAACAACATCGCAGTTTCCTATTTCTTTATTGCCCCTGAAGTGGCTAAACATAGAGGGGACAAACAAGGACAGACAAACGGATTAAGTCGATTACAACGACCCCAGTACGTAACTGGTACTTAATTTATCGACCCCGAAAGAATGAAAGGCAAAGTCGACCTCGGCGGAATTTGAACTCAGAACGTAACGGCAGACGAAATACCTATTTCTTTACTACCCACAAGGGGCTAAACACAGAGAGGACAAACAAGGACAGACAAACGGATTAAGTTGATTATATCGACCCCAGTGCGTAACTGGTACTTATTTAATTGACCCCGAAAGGATGAAAGGCAAAGTCGACCTCGGCGGAATTTGAACTCAGAACGTAGCGGCAGACGAAATACCTGTTTCTTTATTACCCACAAGGGGCTAAACACAGAGGGGGAAAACAAGGACAGACAAACGGATTAAGTCGATTACATCGACCCCAGTGCGTAACAAGTACTTAATTTATGGACCTCTAAAGGATGAAATGGCAAAGTCGACCTCGGCGGAATTTGAACTCAGGACGTAGCGGCAGACGAAATACCGCTAAGCATTTCGTCCGGCGTTGCTAACGGTTCTGCCAGCACTTACCGCCTTAAACAACATCGCAGTTTCCATTTCCAGACAAAGTAGTGCTTTGTGTTCTTGAGCAAAACAGTTTCTTTCAAGTCGCTCTGCGAAAACTTAGACATCTGGCGTATGGCGTACCGTGCATCTGTACAATCAATGTCGATTTGATGGAGGGAATGAGCTAATATACAGCATATACATTAGCTCAC
>NW_021826680.1:0-12221 GCF_006345805.1 Octopus sinensis | reverse complement strand
ATCGAAACGTATGGTGAGAAATGACCAATGAGTGGTCAGCTCGGAAATAGTTTAAAAGATTTCTCAGTGGGGACCCGAGCCTTGAAGATCGTGAGCGTAGTGGACGCCCATCTGTCTCCGATGACGGTCAATTAAAGACCGTCAGTGAGAAAGATCCGCATAAAACCATTTGAGAACTGGCAAAAGAACTTTAAGTTAGCCAAAAAACTGCCTGCAACCATATAAGTGCAATAGGAAAATCAAAAGAGCTCGACAAATGGGTACCACACGATTTGAATGAAAATCAGAAAATGTGCAGATAAGAAATTTGCTTTTCGCTTCTTCTTTTTAACCAAGCCGATCCATTTCTCGACCGCATTGTAAACTGCACTGAAAAGTGGATTCTGTACAATAATAAAACACGTTCTTTGCAGTGGGTGAACCAAAATGAAGCACCGAAAAGTTTCCTAAACCCGAACTCTTCAAAATGGTTATGGTGATTGTCTGGAGGTGTACTGCTAGGGTTATCTACTATAATTTCTTGAAACCCGCGAAAACAATCACTGCAGAAACATATTGCCATAAAATTGCCAAAGTGAACGAAAAACTGCTACACATCCGTCTCAGACTGGTCAATAGAAGTGGGCAAAACATCCTGCATGACAATGCTCGACCACACGTTTCATTAATGACGCTCCAATAGTTGGGGGAACTTGGCTACGAAGTTCTTCTCCAACCAGCTTATTCCCCAGACCCTTTTTCCTACCGACCAGCACTTTTTCAAGCACCTTGATCGCTTCCTGCGAAGGAGAAGGGTTCGAAAATCAAACCGATGCCGAAAGTGCGTTCAAAGAGTCCATCAGCTCCAGAACTCCAGATTTTTATGTTACCGGAATAAACAAACTTGTAACTCGTTGGCAAAAATCTGTTGATTGTCATGGTACTTTGATGAATAAAATTTCCGCGTTGTTGAAATATATTGTGATGAATTTCATGTTTCAAAACGTTGCTTACTTTTTACTCAACCTGATTATAATATACAACAATATATATATATATATATATATATATATAATAATATATATATATATAGAGAGAGAGAGAGAGGAGAGAGAGAGAAAGAGAGATTATTATATATATATATATATATAATATATATACATGTTTATGTACGTATATATATATATATATATATATATATATATATATATATATATATATATATATACATATTATTATATATATATATACAGATATGAATACACCCACACACACATCTATATGCATATGTACATACACACACGAATCTTTAAAGCGGGAGATGTAGTATTACTACACTCGTGATAAAGAGATATAATGAGATTTACTGATCCAAGCCTTATTAATCCAAAATCCTTAAAGGCTAAAGAATAAATTTGTCACATTCAATTAGTGACGGTTTGTTACATTCCTATGTTATTTATTAATGAGGCGAATGATTCTTGCTTCACAAACACCGTTCTCCTCGAATATACCCGGGTATTTAAGATTATCTGATCTCATCGTAGAGTGACACTTTCGCATTCGCTTCTTTTATGTAAGTCATTTGTCCAGCTTTATCGATCGTAAGTCAGCGGAGGAAAATTTAAAGCAGAGTTTAATAAAACACACACATACATACATACATACATATTATATATATAATGATCAATGCACTAAATCTTAATGTTATATGTACTTTAAGTGTAGATTTAATCGTAGTGTACTGCGAGTTATAAGCTACAAGTATACTAACTGTTATGTGCCGACTTATGTTATAAAATTAATTGTTTTTTTCTTCTTTCAATTAATCTGACGATCTTTCTAATTATAGCTATCCATATGATTTTGTCCGAAGATCCTCGGAGCTATGGCATCTATTTCTTTGTCTAAGCGTAGTCTGTTGCCCAGTTGCCTTGTGATTCTGTCATGATTAAACCGTATCAGTTTCAATTTATTTCCAATTGAAATTTTTCCCGTTACATATATATATATGTACATACTATATATGATATGAGGGAATATTATTCCAAACTTATTTTGCACATTACTTAATCATTGGTATGTGTTTTATCTTATATTTAATCATTCTATAAGATGGAAATTTTCTAAATGGTACAATTTAATTTTTTCATTATTGAATTGATAAATGTTGTTTTCTTTTCTAATTTATATATATATATATATATATATATATATATATATATGTAATCTGTAGTTTCAGCTCATAGCTGCGGCCATGCTGGTGCACCGCCGTTTTGCTACACTGTTATTACTGAGAGCCTCCTCTTTGGGAGAATTTTAAAAAGCTGTGGGCCCTTGAAACCCAGGCTGTTGCAGTAACTGATCCTGAAGCGCGATGGCGTTGCTGGCATCTTTAGCACTATGCAGTGTCGTCTCGTTCTGGCATTGAGACAATTCCTTCCAGGATATTCCAGTTCTTCCAGGTGTATATTACTGCATACCTCTCCCACTTTCTCTCCAGAGAGTAGAGTCATATATATATATAGATATATATATATATAATATATATATATATATATATAGTTATCCAAACATGAAAATGCGAAGAGAAAACACAACGCGAGGACGTGAAACAAGTATAGTGTTATTGGATGCTCAGGAAAGGAGAGAAAGAAGGACGATTTAACGTTTCGAGCGGAGCTCTTCATCAGAAACATAGAAAAAGGGAAGATCCAAGGAAGGGAAGACGGAGGAAAAAAAATCGCCAACGATACACACGCGGTCACATATTGAAATATAGATTGAAATATATATATATATGAGTTAGCAATATGCTAAGAAAACAAACGAGATATATATGATTATTATTGCCGTGTCATATCCATATGTACCAATAGTCAGTGACCACGGAGCTTAAATTCAGAACGATACCAAATATATACGGATAGAATTTGAATAATTATTTGTGAATTAATTATTCTCTAATGATTATTTGAATACATTCATTTTCATTTAGATTCAACTGATGTCTGCTTCCCTACCATTCTATAGTCTTCGATCGAGCCAAGATTGTGAGAGAAATTAAGTAGAGAAAAATTGCATAGAAAAGTACCTTCCGATGAATTAACGTATTGTCGGTGCCGAACAACAAATACAATGTTACCGTTTTGAAATTTTAAGAACGAAACAGTTTTCTATTATTTATACCCACGGTTCCTAATCTGTGGTTGATCTGACTCACAAAGGTAATGTTAGGGTGGGTGAGCTTGATCCAAAATTTGAAGATTTTGCAATTTATGCAAAGTTTAATAAGGTTATCAAATTTGGATTCGATACCAGCAGTTTTGGGTGTGGATGTGAGTTAATTATATCGACCCCAGTGTACAATTGGTATTCCTTTTATCGACCCCGAAAGAACGAATGACAAAGTCGGCCTCGACGGAATTTGAATTAATACATTAAAGACGGACGAGATCCCCCTAAGCATTCTGTCCGGCAAGCTAACGATTATGCCAGGCTCACAGTCAATATAGAATTTAATAACGCGCGATAAATACCAAGATTAACTAAAACTTCACATTTCAAAATCCCGTGGTATTTGGTGGTATATAAAACGCATCTAATTACACTTTTACTTGTTTCAGTCATGTGATTATGGCCATGCTGGAGCGGCGCCTTTAGTCGAGCAAGCCGACCACAGGACTTATTCTTTGTAAGCCTAGTACTTATTCTATCGGTCTCTTTTGCCGAACCGCTAAGTTACGGGGACGTAAACACACCACCATCGGTTGTCAAGCGATGTTGGGGGGGACAGACATAGACACACAGACAGACATATACACACACACACACACACACACACACACAACACACATTATATATATATATATATATATATTATATATATATTATATAATACATATATATGAGGGGTTCTTTCAGTTTCCGTCTACCAAATCCACTCACAAGGCTTTGGTCGGCCCGAGGCTATAGTAGAAGACACTTACCCAAGGTGCCACGCAGTGGGAGTGAACCCAAAACCATGTGGTTCGTAAGCAAGCTACTTACCACAAAGCCACTACAGATGCCGAAACATACATACATACATACATACATACATACATACATACATACATACATACATACATATACACACACACACACACATATATATATATATATATATATTCTTGTCGCTGTTGTGCACTTTATATTTCTCTCTGGTCCTCTACACGCACATATACACACACACGCACAATTACACATACACCCACACACCATATACATACACATACACATATACATATATATGAATATATGTATATATATATATATATATATATATATATACATATATATATGCAAATACATATACATGTATACATATACATATCTATACAGATGTACACACACACATTACGTGCGTGTATGTGTGTATATTATTTTAAATATAAACGTATGGGTATGCGTGTACATACTTGTGATCCGAGAGAACATCAATAAGCAGTAACCCGATTTTACTGGTTCTATCGGCCAAACGTGATAGAAGTGTAGATGCTACCAAATTATTGATCGTTAATCAATAAGTTCCTATAGCCATAAGGTGCCGGAAATCACAGGGCGAGTCGAACGGAATTCTTACTTGGAAAGCGACATTGTAACAAACCCACATAATTTCTTAGATCAATAGTTTGGAATGTGGCACAAAAGGAATTGTGCTTCGTGGCGAGGTGCGTGTACATGGGTGTATAAAAGAGGGTGTATAGCTATAGAAGAGTAGAACTATAAATACGATAATTAGTGGTGTCTTGTATACAGCCCTAAATAAATACGTGTAAAAAAAAGATCATAAAGTAGGGAGCTGTATAGTACAATGTGAGAGGGTAACGTCTGTGAGGGTTTGAGGTTGGGGCTTGGTATCATGTGCGTCTGTGTGGGTAGGTATAGGGGTATGTGTGGGTAGGTATAGGGATATGTGTGTCTGTGTGTGTGTGTTAGTTTGTGCGTATGTGTGGGAATATCCGAGAGAATATCTATTTGTATGGGTGTGCGTGTGCACGTCTTTGTGTGAGCGTGTAAGAGCGTGTGTTTGTGTTTCTGTGTGTGTGAGTGTGTATGTAGATATGTGTGTGTGTAGCTGTGTGTGTGTGCGTGTGTGTAGAGGTGCATGTGTGCCAAGGTGTATGCGTGGGTCAAGAGGTGTGTGCGTGCGTGTGTGTAGGGTGGTGTGTACGTGTGTGTGTGGAGTTGTGTATGTGTAGACACGTGCGTGTAGAGATGTGATGTGGGTGCGTGTGTAGAGATGTGTGTGCATGTGTATAGAGTCGTGTGTGTGTATAGAGGTGTATGTGTTTGTGTGTGTGTGCGTATATGTGCATGTTTGTAGATGTTTGTGTGTGTGTGAGAGTGCGTGCATGTATGTGTGTATGCGTGCGAATATCTGACAGAATATCTACTCCTAAAGCTCCACGAAGCTCCGGCAGGGAAGGGGTAGCGATCCCTGCTGTACTCTTTCGCCACAACTTCCTCTCGTTCTTTCTTCTGTTGCGGGGTAGCGTCATTTGAAGACTAAAACAATGTGAAGCGCATTGTGACCAGCGATGTGTAACAACATCTGATAGCCTGGTCGGTCACCGTGATCACCATGATATATGCACACACACACAGACACGCAAACATACACAAGCATACACACTTATATTGAGAGAGAGATAATTAGATATTCTTTTATACTTTTATACGTTTCATCCCTAAGGCTGTGGCCATGCTGTAGCACCGTCACCGTAAAAATTGGACCATGATCCTTCCTGACTCATAGGGCCGGTTTCCTGGTTTCCGTGGCGCCCGCCGATCCATCGAAGGATTATTCACTTTGCCTGCTGAGTGGACTGGAGCAGTGAAAGGAGGTGTTTTGAAAAAAAAAACACATCGCACCGCCTCACCCAGGAACCGAAACCACAATTTTATGATCATGAATCCAATTTCCTAACCACTAAACCATTAGACATATATACAAACATAAACATATACAGATATGAATATATACATACTAATATATGTGTGCGAGCGCGTTTGTGCGATGAGATTTTATTTTGAAATTCTCTTAAATTTTCTTTTTTACTTTTTCGCTTTTTATTAAAATTAAAATCTATTTTCAGTTGATTTTGGTTTCTTTCATCCTGAAGCTGTGTCCTCGTCTGATATCACCGTTATTTCGAGAAAAAGTGAGACGCAGAATTCTTCACTAGTCGGAATGATATTTTAGAAACTCTCTAAGGCATTCTCTAAGACATTTGAGCATTCCTTGTTTTTCTCTGAGAAAAATAGGAGAGAAAAAACAAAATGGTGGATGTCTTTCCGTTTCTATTCGTCTTTTGTTTTTTTTTTCCTTAGTTTGGTAGCATGTTGAAGTTTTGCAGGTGTGACCTGCCCACTCAAGGTGAGTCTTAAAAGCAGTTAAGGGGGAATATGATACTAGGAAGAATGGCAGAAAAAGTAGAAAGAAAGAAAAAAAAGAAGGAAAAGTCTACTCTAGAGTTTGTAGTTTTGCCATAGGAAAAATAATAATAGTCTTATCTGATTTGAATCTTTTATCAATGATATTTTGATGTGTTTATTTATTTTAAAATATCAAGGCAAAATATCGAAAGAAAGGAACACAAACAAAGTTGAACTTTAAAATATTTTACGATTGAGCGATAAAACAAAACAGATACTACGAGAAAAACAACCACGGCACCAATAAGAATGGTAAAAAAAAAAGCCAGAGAAACACCACAACGTTTCTTTAACTCTAGGGAGACGGTGTTTTTTTTTTGTTTTCTTTCTTTTACCGTTGTATTTAGTCATTAGTTAAAAATACAATTTGCAATTGTTTTGTTCAGGTTTCTGTTTTTGAGTTTCAAATTTTATTTGTAAAAGAAAAGGAAACAAGGATAAGAAAAGTATCAAGACTATTGGTAAATGTTGATAGATGCTAATGTTTTGGGCCGGAAGCAACGTTGCCAACATCTGCAATTTCAACAGAGACATTGCTGTGGTGAGCTAGTATGGGCGATAGTGAGTTTCTCCTTTTCAAAAAGGGTATGTTTCGGGTTTTTTTTTACTTTGTCTATAAATATAACCACAGATTCGTTGCATGCTTATGCATGTGCATATACGTGCACAATTGCATGTGTGTACATGTGTGTGTGTACGTGCGTGTGTTTGTGTGTGTGTGTGTGGTGTGTGTGTGTGTGTGTGTCTATATGTGTGTGTAGAAACTTGAAAACGAGATGATCACCGGAAGATTTTCGAAGTACACCTCGTTCACGTTAAGAGTTATACATTTTATAAATACAAACTGAAGCTGTGGAAAAGAAAACGATGTTTGTGTGTGTATTTGTGTGTGTGGGTGTGTGTGTGTATGTGTGTGTATTTGAGTGTATATGTGTATTTGTGTGTATGCATGTGTATGTGTGTGTATTTGTGTGTGTGTATATTTGTGTGTGTGCATTTGTGTGTGTGTATGCGTGTTTGTGTGTGTATGTGAGTGTTTGTATATGTATGTGTGTATTTGTGTGTGTCTGTGTATGTGTATTTGTGTGTGTGTGTATCTGTGTGTGTGTGCAGAAGTGAAACTGCGATGATCGGAGAGGGGTATTCGAATTATATATCTCATTCACATTAAGAGTTACACATTCTATAAATGCAAAATGCAAAGTGAAACTGGGGAAAAGAAAACAATACTCGTTTTACATTTTTTCATTCTCGTTAACTGTCATATAAACATCGCAATCATCATCATTATCAGCATCATAACCAAAATGTTCATCATCTTAATCAGCATCATCATTATCATCATCATCGTCATTATCACTATTGCCACCAAGCCGCCAACCTCCACATCATCATCATCATTATTAGTAGTAACACCTATATCGTCATCATTACTGTCATCGTCATCCCCCCTCATCCATCAGCACCACCACGACCGCTACCTTCACCATCCTCACTATCATCATCATTATCATCATTATCCTCCACATCATCATCATCATCATCACCAATGCTATGAACGCAAACCTTGTCCTTATTAAAACCTTCGCCTCAATCGTATATTTTATTAATCATCATCATCACCAGCATCATTATCGTTAAGATCTTTAAATCATTAATAATGAAGAATGACTAGCAGAAATTATACCCGGCAACGCCGCTGCTAGTTGAAAAATTAATATTTAAAAATCTTGCTGTTAACATACTTGAAGTAGTTAAGCCGAGAATTAATTAGAATGTTTATTAATTAAAATACTTTTGCTCTCAACATAAAGTATGTCAGCGCCCATTTTACTGTTAATGCGTCAACATCCGTAACGTCTCGTACCACTAGTCAAATTCCTCGTGACTGGAAACTATGGAGTATAGTAATGGTTTTCAATTTTGGCAAAAAGACGAGGCAATCTTAGAGGACGAGTAAGGCGATTACATTGACCTCCAATGCTCAGCTGGTATTTTATTTATCGACCTCGAAAGGATGAAAGGCAAAGTCAATTTCGGTGAATTTAAAACCAGAACGTAAAGAGCAAGGGAAAATCGCCATTAAAAATTTTACACAAAGCACTAACTCCTCTGCCAGTTCGCCCCTTTGTAATAATCCATTCTATTAAATGCACAAGGCCTAAAATTTGCGGAGAGGGGATTAGTCGATTACATCACCCCCAGTGTTTCACTGGTGCGTAATTTAACGAAACGGAAAGTATGGAAGGCAAAGTCGAAATCCCGGCGTTGTAACAGTTCTGCCAGCTCTCCGCCATATCGCCGCTTTGTAAGGATAATGATAATAAGGATAATAATAATGATAATAATACTCTGAGGAGATAATTATATCTCTTTCTAATAGCGGATATCCAGAGACCGCCAGGAATGAATCATAGTATATATCTCGACAAAAACTTAAATGAAATAGCATTGCATAGACTCATCTTCGATTTTCTTCTCTAATGTCCACCATGAGTTAACTTTTGGTGTCAGAATACCATAAATACTTATTTGTACATAGCAACTACCTTCAACCGCCATTACAAATCAGAAAACTCGCATATAGAGGCTGCGACAGAAAGACTGCCCCGATTTCAAAGCTTAATAAGAAAAACAAGCACATGAAGATGTTTAAAAACTTTATATTTCTATAAAGTTTATCAAATGCCATTTTTATGTCTGTTTCAGATTGTACCCAACATGGCCTGGAGTGGAGGGCATCATGTACACCAAAGAAATAGAGAGTTTTTTTTTATCTTCACGTGTTTGTTTTTTATTAATCTTTGAAATCAGGGAAACCTTTCTTATTTCTTTAATGCCCACAAGGGGCTAAACATAGAAGAGACAAACAAAGGGATTAAGTCGATTACATCGACCCCAGTGCGTAACTGGTACTTAATTTATCGACCCCGAAAGGATGAAAGGCAAAGTCGATCTCGGCGGAATGTGAACTCGCACAACGTAATGACAGACGAAATATCGCAAAGCATTTCGCCGACGTGCTAACGTTTCTGCCAGCTCGCTCGCCTCAGGGCAACCTTTCTGCTGAACTCTATAGTTTAGAAAGGTTCAACGTTTGATGTCAAAAGCGAACACCAAACCACTGCGCATATTATGAGCGATACACTCAAACACTGCCCTGTCCAAAACGCTACCAAATAGGGCTTAAGAAGATTTCCAGAACATAATCCAGTGAAGCGCAATATTGTAACTACTATCGAATACATCATAGCTTTTGTATTCTATATCTCGCTATCGGTTTATACACCAAATACTAAACACCTTTAGAAACGATGCAAAAAATAAATCTAACAACGGCTTACTTATCGCAACACCAAACAACATTTCAAAATTTGTAAAATTTTAAATGATGGAGCACGGGGCAAGCATCCATTCTCTCACGATCTTTCCGCACCCTCCACCAACGCTACATTCCGACACCTTTTCGAATCATAGGCTTCACAACGAGATAACATCAATCTCAACTCTTTCTCGTATATTTTTCCGATGCAGCTGCACAACAAACTACATATCGATCACCCACAAAACCCACCACCAAAACAAGCTTTCCGTTCTTACTAAAAAAAGATATTTACAGGTGCAGGCGTGGCTGTGTGGTAAGCAGTTTGCTCCCCAACTACATGGCGAGCTGGTAGAAACGTTAGCACGCCGGGCGAAATGCGTAGCGGTATTTCGTCTGCCGCTACGTTCTGAGTTCAAATTCCGCCGAGCTCGATTTTGCCTTTCATCCTTTTGGAGTCGATTAAATAAGTACCAGTTACGCACTGGGATCGATACAATCGACTTAATCTGTTTGTCTGTCGTTGTGTTTGTCCCCTCTGTATTTAGCCCCTTGACTCTTGTCAATGAGATGTACCTAAGAGAGGCAACTCCGAATGAACCTAATAAAGCTTGGAGCTTTATATATAATTCAGGCAACACGTTGAGTGATTTGCGCTTGTAGGTCGTCCGATCGAGATAAATAACGAAGCACTGGCGCAAAGCAGCGTTTAAGTATGATCACAATGAAATATGTTTGCAAATAGCAGTTGAAATATGTGACAAACATATTTCAACTAACCTGAATTGTGCTCATACCTAAACACTGCTTTGCGCCAACGTTTCGTTATATATATATTTATATATACAACAGGTTTCTTTCAGTCTCCATCTACCAAATCCATTCATAAAGGTTTTGTCGGCCTGAAACTATTGTATGAAACACTTTCTCAAGGTGTCACGCAGTGCGATTGAACCCGGAGCCAAGTGGCTCGGAGACAAAAGTCTTACCACATAGCCACAATGGGCTCCCAAACAATTTCCGTCAGTCAAGTCCGATCACAAAGCACTGGACGGCCCCGGGCCTAGAGTAGAAGGTACTTTGTTGTGAAGCGAACTTCGTAAACCAAACCCTCGTGCCAACACCGATGTACAACCGGCTTGGGAAGCACAACAATACCAATTCTGAAAAACTACGCACCAAATAAAGAGTGTGTGTGTGTCTGTGTGTGTGTTGTGTGTGTGTGTGTGTTGTGTGTATGTGTGTGTGTATGTGTGTGTATGTGTGTGTTTGTGCATATACATCCAAATTATGACTAATTATGTCTTGTTAAACCTATCAACAACAGCAACTTTAAACAGCATCAATCACAGTTAGAAAAGGCATCCAGTGCAGTAATGCATGTGTGAATGGTTTGAGTGTGTGAGAGAAAGATAGACAGAGAGGGGGGGAGAGAGAGAGAGAGAGTGAAAGCAGACGAAAAAGGGAGGGAGTGACAGAAAGACAGAGAGACAAAGAGAGGATAGAGGAAGAATAGGTGGGAGAAAGAGACAGATAGATAGATAGAGAGAGGGTGGAATAAGGAAGAAGCACAGAGACCACCCAAGAAGTATTTTATTTTCAGCTGTGTTTAGGAGGATTTGATGGTTATTGACGTTAAGAGGCCGACAGAGAGCGTCATTAGCAGACTTATTCTGGATAACGCCAGAAGCTAAATTCTGACATGTACGTATATATATATATATATATATTATATATATATATTATATATATATATATATATATATATATAATATATACATACATACATATAATATACATATATATAATAATATGCATATATATGATTATATATATGATGTATATATATATATATGATATATATGTATTATATATGTATGTATATAATATGTATGTATATATATATATATGTATATATATGTATGTATATATATGTGTGTATATATATATAAATATATATTTATTTATATTTATATATATGTACATATATAGATAGATACATATATATGTATATGCTTATATATGTATACATAGGTACATATATGCATACTAATATGTGTATATATGTGTGCATGCGTGTATGTTTTGCGCGCGTATTTGTGTTTGTGTGTGTCTGGGTGTTAGTTTGTGCGTTTTTGTGCCACTGTGTGTGTTTTGCGCCTCTGTGCCGCTGTGTGAGTGTATTTTGTGCCTCTGTGCCACTGTGTGTGTGTGTGTGTGTGTGTGTGTGTGCATGCGTGCGAGAGAGAGGGGGGGAGAGTGTGTAATTAAACATTTATAGTACTAATGTAATCTACTGTAATATATTGATATATACAAAAAAAGAGAAAGAAAAGCGACAGTTAACTATTTAATCCACAAAGTAAGACAATAGAATTTTTTCTTACATCTCTTAATAAACAAAATAGTGTTGGGTGATGGGGGTATTTTTGGGGGGCTA
>NW_021826679.1:10000-12193 GCF_006345805.1 Octopus sinensis | reverse complement strand
AACAAAATTTTATGTTCACTTTCCATGCTGGCATAGGTTGAACTGATCGCTGTCCACATTAACTCTTATTTCAAGATACTACTTATTGAGAGAGGTGAAGGACCACATCTTGCTTATATGCTCTATTTTTGGTTTGGTTTCCACAGTTAAACATCCTTCCTAACAGCAACTACTTTTCAGTGAGTACGGGAAGCATTTTATCCTGGCACCACAACTACAGAGATAGTTATGACCTGAAGAAGGGTAAAGAGTCCTCTCAACTCCATATCTCTGTCCATTCATCAACTACTCTAGAAAGTATTCATTTACTGAACACTACGTGGCTGAGAAGATGAATGGAAGTGACAGCAATGGTAGAAGAAGAACCAAGATGAGTGAGAGAGAGAGAGAGAAAGAGAGAGAGAGAGAGCAATGTGTGATGGCAGAAAGAGAGTTTGGTAGAAAGTGTGAGAAAGTAATTGATAGTGGTAGACATGGATAAATGGTAGGAATGAATGATGGTAAAGGAAGTTTATTAGGAGTAATGTATGCCTGCTAATCTCTCTCTTTTTACTTGTTTCAGTCATTTGACTGTGGCCATGCTGGAGCACCGCCTTTAGTCGAGCAAATCGACCCCGGGACTTATTCTTTGTAAGCCCAGTACTTATTCTATCGGTCTCTTTTTGCCGAACCGCATTGGTTGTCAAGCAATGCTAGGGGGACAAACACACACACACATATATATATATACATATATACGACATGCTTCTTTCAGTTTCCGTCTACCAAATCCACTCACAAGGCATTGGTCGACCTGGGGCTATAGCAGAAGACACTTGCCCAAGATGCCACGCAGCGGGACTGAACCTGGAACCATGTGGTTGGTTAAAAGCTACTTACCACACAGCCACTCCTGCGCCTATGAACTCTGTTTCTATGTATATCTCGGACAAATTGTGATTCAGTCTTTATGTAAATAAAATTAATTTTAACATAAACAAAAATTTATCGTTTTCAAAGTGGTCTGTTAGTCACAATGCAATACATGTCAACCTAATTATATATTTTCAGAAAGTTGTTTGAGAAGTCCGTTTGTAAAACAGCCATATGTAACATTTCTCAGAGTGTTTTGCAATCAGGTAGCCTTATCAAAAGGCTTTCATTATTTAGTTTTATATCTCACTCAGCAATTTTTGATGCATTGTTTGATGAAGCTTCAGCACCTATACTGGTTTTAGGCCTACCTCTCCATATTAACCAAGTACATATTAGACAGGGTACTCCCTCGATTAAAGGATTAGCCTACATTTTGGCACCTTCTGCTTCTTACTCTCTGAAAATGATTGCATGGATTTAATGTTTTAACTAACAGTATTTACTTTTTTGATTCTTGCAGATTTTAGTTAGAGACTTGGTAAGTATTAATCCTTTTAAAATCTGATCCCATCATAAATGGTCGTAAGTATATTTACATAATATATAAAAAGCTATAAGGTAAACTTACAAGTATGTGTTCTTAGTTGACGCATACTTTAAACTATAATGTGAAACAGAGTTCATAAGTTTAAGCTTCTTGCTTTTATCTTTGTTATCAGAAAAGATATTTGACCAACTTCAACATTTGCTTACACTTTATCAAAGAGGTTTTACTACTTTACTTAACCACTAAGAATACTCTCTTTTACTCTTTTACTTGTTTCAGTCATTTGACTGTGGCCATGCTGGAGCACAGCCTTTAGTTGTGCAAATTGACCCCAGGACTTATTCTTTGTAAGCCTAGTGCTTACTCTTTTGGTCTATTTGCCAAACTGCTAAGTTACGGGGGCGTAAACACACCACCATCGGTTGTCAAGCAATGTTGGGGGAACAAACATAGACACACAAACATATACATGCACATACATATATATATACATATATACGATGGGCTTCTTTCAGTTTCCATCTACCAAATCAAATTCACAAGCTTTGGTCGGCCCAAGGCTATAGTAGAAGACACTTGCCCATAGTGTCACACAGTGGGAATGAACCCAGAACCATGTGGTTGGTAAGCAAGCTACCTTATTTCAATAAATTTGCCATGTAGGCATAATACAGAGGGGACAAACAAGGACAGACAAACATAGAATGGTGAAGTTGCTTAAAGCGTTGTTATGAATCGATTAAAAAAATGAAAAAAGTGAAAGATTATAAATAAAATAAAATACATTGCGT
>NW_021826679.1:0-2500 GCF_006345805.1 Octopus sinensis | reverse complement strand
ATATGTATATATATATATATATATATATATATATATATATATATATATATATATATATATATACATACATATATATATAACATATATACATGTCTTGCAAACAACTTGCACATGCAAGTGCTACCAGTTAAAAGCTCCGTATATCGGAAGCTAGCAAGTGTATGGGGTCATCAGGAGAGAATGCCTGCCATTTCGGTGTCTACCTCTCGACGGCATCAATGCGCACCGGCCCCCCTCGCTGATATGAGGCCCCGCTTGCTAGATCAGCTGGTTATGAAGAACTCAATATACTTCTAGCCATCGCTCATCGTCTCTTTTTAACCAAATCCAGTGGCTAGCCTTCTCCACTGTAGATTGGATATCAGTCATGGTGGTATTGACTTTGCGATGAGTTAGGCCTAACGATAACAACAGTCGTCTCACGCTGTGTCCTACAAACCCTCTACATCCGACTTCGATAGGAAAATGTTCCGCTTTCCAGCCTGCGTCTTCACATTCCTCGATGAGGTTTTCATAACGGTTTAATTTTCGAGCTCGAGCGGCGTCCATATTATCTTCGTGAGGAACCGTTAGCTCGACTATATTTACAACTTTCTTTCTTTCACACCACATCAAAATATCTGGTTTTTTCGAAACTGGGATGGGAAAGAAAACCTGGCACCCAGGTAAATCTGCAGTTACCTCCCAATAGCCGTTCCACTTTTCATTTTTCTCAGGAAGTTTCTTGGTCTTCTTCTTGAAACGGATCTGCTGACCTGGTCGCACGAAGGTAATGAACTCTCTTGATGGTACTTTTAACGATTTTTTCTCAGTGTTGTTGATATGAATTTAGTTCTTTATAGCATTGAAGATAACCTTAAGGACCAAGTTGTGCCTCCATGTGTACCTGTTCAATGCTAATGAACAGTTGGAAAGAATATGTTTTAGTGTACCGACTTTTCCACATTTGCAGATGTCATTCTCTAAGACGTTCCATCTTACTAGATTCGTAGGTGATGGCAAAACATCATAAGATGAACGAATCAGGAAACTCAGCCGAGATGTCGTCCACTTCCACATCTCATCCCAACTTATCTTCCTCTCAACAACATGTTCTTCCCATCTCGTCATCTGACCTTGATGAACACATCGGATCAAATGAAGCTCTCTTCTCTCTGCTTCTCTTGTTTTGACGCTGTTGCTAACAACAGATCTGCGTTCACGCGGCATCATGCTTGCAAACGGTCTGAACTGATCTGCGCCAAAACCAAATCCTTTCCGATGGTCCTGCGTTGCTCCCACCATATCTCTGTGTATAAGAGAAGACAAGATGTTGTCAGTTTCTGCTTCTGCTTTCCACTTCCTGGCTGTTTTCACCTCTGGTGGGTTACGCCTGATTTCCATATCCTTCGATTCTCTCAGCATCATGACCGTCCGTATCTTCCCCAACTTATATATTTCGACTATTGATGCTATTGGTAACTGCAACGAACCTCTCTTACGATAAAGAGCTGAGCTGTTCATCATACGAGGTAGACCTAGCCACTTTCTAATGAACCCATTACATTTTTGTTCAATCTTTTCAACTCGTGACAATGCTACTTCGTATATTAAAAGTGGCCACGCAAGTCGCGGGTACAAGCCGAACTGCAAGCACCAAATTTTATATTTACCTGGTAACTTCGAAACATCAATCGCTGATAACCCAGCCTCGGCCTGTTTCATAATTTCAATCCCACGACTTCTGTCTGACAATGTTCCAGCGTATACTCGTCCCAAGCTCTTGACGGGCTCTTCCTTGACTGTTGGAATGCATTCTTCAGATATTCGAAATTTAAATTCTTTCTGCACTCCCTTAACAAATGTCAGACTACGCGACTTTTTTGCTCTAAATCGCATCCTTGACCACCTTACAAGTTCGTCTAATCACAAAAGGGCATTCTGCATGATTTGTTTATCTGTAGCTAGAAGTGTCACGTCATCCATGAAGGCTTTCTTAGGCGATTGTACATGGGCGATTTGTTCTGAAAAATCTACACCTTTCAAAATCAACTCCATGACTAAGATAAACCACGTGACAGATATTGTACAGCCAGCAGCAATGCCAACCTCCAATCGGTGCCAATTTGTTGTAAAATTTCCAGTTGTAAACCTCATTTCGAAACTTTCATAGTACATCCTCATTATTTTGATCACTTTGTCAGGAATGTGGAAGTGGTCCATGGCTGTTATTAGTAATTTGTGTGGCACTGAAACATACGCGTTAGCTAGGTCGAGCCATACCACGTTCAGACTTTTCTATATATTTTCTATAAAAGGTAGACTGTATGACGCATGAGTGCAAACAGCCATGCTACATGGCAGGGAAACATGGGCCATGTCAGCTGAGGACATGTGTAAGTTTACAAGCAATGAATCTAATATGCTCTACTGGATGTGTAATATCAGTGTGCATGCACATCACAGTGTAAATGCCTTGAGAGAAAAGTTAGACATAAGAAGCATCAGATGTGGTGTGCAA
>NW_021826678.1:10000-12443 GCF_006345805.1 Octopus sinensis | reverse complement strand
TGGCAATGCAGACTTATTTAATCAAGTTCACCTGAATGTTGCAAGGCGCATCAAGTTATGCATTGAAAATGATGGAAATCACTTTGAAAATATTATTATTAACATTATAATTAAATAAAATTGTTTTGTTTTAAAAGTATGTGTTAATTCACAGGTACGCAGACTTGTGGATACCCTATTATTATGTAAAACAATATTGAATTAGTTTTTAAACGTACACAAATGCATAAAAATAATTTTTAATTGAATTAGACATTTACAAATACTATTAATTTCATTCAAATCTAAAAAAAAAAAGGTAAAATTGGACAGAACTGACTGGATGACTTGATATATATTAATCTATGATATCTAGTAGGTTTCAAGTTTATAACCATCTTGATATCTCATGTTATCTCATTTTATATGCCTAAGACGTTTATTTTCTATTCTGGTTTTTATATATTTCTATACATTATATTTGTATCTATAATTTATTTTAAGCCGAAACATAATACGATCCTTGTACGAACGAAAGAACAAGAAAGTCATCTGGAACTTTTATCTTCCACCGGTGTTTGTAATCGATGGTGACATATGCGATGATTTTGCGACTATTTTATATTTTACAGAGAAATTGGAAGCACCGAATGTAAGTCAGCACTTTATGCATAATTCAATATTTAAAGTTATATCTTTCTAACTGTAATTCTATCCTCAATAATTATAGATCTATTTCTAAATGTCTGTTGACAAAGCTTTCTTTCTCCAGCGTTCACCACTTCACCTCGTTAGGGTTAAACAGCCCTTACCGAATGTTTTCACTGTCCTGTTTTTGTTAGCAGCGTAGACGTTCCACGTATCTCAATTTTTTTTTTAATTTGCTTTGGGGTAGCAATTGCATTGACGAAGACGCATCTCGTTGCAATGCGGAGTAGCTAAAACTGCCAACGACTGGGGAAGGGTTGTTCTTTTATGCTGCCTTCGCGATAGTTCTCTATATATAATTGAAATTATTTCTTTAAGCCGAGCCCAGCCGAGCCCAGCCCAGCCCTCTATAATGGTGAGACCATCGCCATAGCCTTGGACAGTGAGTCCAGAGCGAGCTCTGGTCGCCATAGCGCTCACTGTGGTGTCGTAGTCTTGGACAGTGAGCCCAGAGCGAGCTCTGGTCGCCATAGCGCTCACTGTGGTGTTTTAGCCTTGGACAGTGAGCCCAGAGCGAACTCTGGTCGCCAGAGCGAGCCCATGACACTCCTTGGACCCTAAGTGTGGCATGTGTAAAATTTGAATGGAATTGGTTGTGTAGTTCTCAAGTTTTAGGGAAACACAGAGACAGACACACATTCTCAGTTTTATATATATAGAGATATATATATGGCTGTCTGGGGAGAGTCAGTGAGTTATTATTTAACACACTCACCGGTGAGTCTGTTAAATAATAAGGCACTAAAAGAGAATGACTCTCCCCAGACATAACAATATATATATATATATATATATGTCTATACACACACATACGTATGATGTGTGTGTGTGTGTGAGTGTCTGTCTTTGTGTTTGTCTTTCGTACCGCAACACCACCGCTTGACAGCCGGTGTAGCTTTGTTCACGCTGCCATACCTTAGTTCAGTAAAATGAAGCTGATAGAAGAATTACAGACATTTTTTTAAAGAAGAAAAAAAAAATAAACAAACGAAAAAGACCTAAGCAGAGACACTTTGTTCGACTAAACTCTTTATGGCAGTGCTCCAGCATGGCCGCTGTTGAACGTCTGAAACATGTAAAAGCCTAAAAGATAAAGAATATTACAAACAAAACGCGAAAAATAAGATGGATGCTTGCGTTAACTCAGCTTGATGTTTTAAACGACAATGTTAAGACTACAAAGGCTGAATATAACTGTCTGTCTGTCTGTGTATCTGCTTTATAACTATGTCTAGATATTGAGGAATTTAGCTTGGTTGTAGACAATTTCACAGGAATTCTTCATTACTTGTGACGTGAAACATATAATGGAACTCGACAGACAGCAGACTTTAGAGGACGGACAGGACAAACAAGACGAGAATTAGACTGGAAGAAAGAGAGAAAGAAAGAGAGAGAGAGAGAGAAAGAAAGAAAGAAGGAAAGAAAGAAAGATACGCACACACCAATAGATATATAAATGCGTGTGTGCATGCGCGCTTGTGTATATGAATATACATGCATATACATGTGTGAGTATATATATATATATATTATATTATTTTATAGAAGGAGCTTCTACAGGACTAGAACTTTTCATTCAAAAGAAATCATCAGGCTTCCTGATGATTTCTTTTGAATGAAACAGTTCTAGTCCTGTAGAAGCTCCTTCTATAAAATAAATTAATTTACTCTGCTATGTATTGAGTACCTATTTACTGTGGTTAACCCCGATTCAACCCGGGACCTACAATATATATTATGTGTGTGTGTGTTG
>NW_021826678.1:0-7500 GCF_006345805.1 Octopus sinensis | reverse complement strand
AAGCGAGCAGGCCAACAGAAGAAAGAGTGGGTGAAAGAGTACAGCAGGGATTACCACACCCTGTCGGAGCCTTGTGGAGCTTTTAGCTATTTACACTCACAACGCCCGGTCTGGGAATCGAAACCGCGATCCTACGACCGCGAGTCCGCTGCCCTAACCACTGGGCCATTGCAAATCAACATTTTATATAATATATTATTGAAATCTAATATTGATTTCCTTATATTAATAACAATATATTATATAAACACACACACACACACACACACCAATATATATATATATATATATATATATATATATATATACATGCATATGTATAAACTAAACATTGTTATATACAAATACATATATATATATATACATATACATACATACACACACATATATATATATATATATGTATGTATGTGTGTATACATATATATTTATTTACTACCCACAAGGGGCTAAACACAGAGGGGACAAATAAGGACAGACAAACGGATGAAGTCGATTACATAACTGGTACTTTATTTATCGACCCCGAAAGGATGAAAGGCAAAGTCGACCTCGGCGGAATTTGAACTCAGAACGTAACAGCAGACGAAATACGGCTACGCATTTCGCCCGGCGTGCTAACGATTCTGCCAGCTCGCCGCCTTATGTGTGTATACATATATGCACTCGCACACACACACACTCATACACGCACACACACACATTCATACAGACGGCATAGCGAAGACCGAAGACATAACTTCTCTCTGTAAAATACCTTCAGCCAACCTCAAACCCAGCTTCACCATCCACCCCCACCCACCCCACCTCCCACGTGCACCTACATCTCACCGCCGCCTCCTCGTTGAAACGCTTCCACACAAAGATATGAAGATAAGTTACTCAATTGCGATACACGAACCAAAACCATCATTGTTCCTGCAGACTGAAGGGTCCTGAAGTGTAGTTGTCTCGCAGACTGGTTGGCTTGTTAGCCGGTCGGCTGGCTGGCTGGCTGGCTGGCCGGCAAGGGCGAGAGGCGCGACCGATATAACAAGAATGACTGAACGGTGGAGGGGTTGGGCAGGAGGTGCACGTTATCGCTGTATTTAAGAAGTCTTTAGATTACTGTTTTAGAGAAAGGCGACGCCGACGTATATTATGGCGTAACGGTTATCTCAGAGTCAAAAATTTGGCTGAGGAGGGGGGGGGGGGTAACTGTTATTACTTTGTTTCTTTTTGTTATGGAATTTTGTTGTTGTCGTTGTTGTTGTGATTAATTTCGGATGGAATTTATGTGATAAATGTTTGAATGTTATGTAGTCAACAACAATCATAGGTAATATATATTATATATATATATATATATATATATATATATATATAGGTGTGTGTCTGTGTGTGTGCGTGTGTGTGTGTGTGTGTGTGTGTTTGTGTGTGTGTGTGTGTGTATCTTTTACTCTTTTACTTGTTTCAGTCATTTGATTGTGGCCATGCTGGAGCACCGCCTTTAGTCGAGCAAATCGACCCCAAGACTTATTCTTTGTAAGCCTAGTACTTATTCTATCGGTCTCTTTTGCCGAACCGCTAAGTGACGGGGACGTAAACTCACCAGCATCGGTTGTCAAGCGATGTTGGGTGAACACACACACACATACACAAACACACGTATATATATACATATATACATACATACATATATTATGCATATATATATACATATACATACATATACATACATATATATATATATATATATATGTGTGTGTGTGTGTGTGTGGCTTTGTGGTAAGAAGTTTGCTTCCCAACCACATAGTTCAGGGTTCAGTCCTAATGCACGAGACCTTGAGCAAGTGTCTTCTACTATGTCCTCGGGACGGCCAAAGCCTTGTGAGTGGATTTGGTAGACAGAAACTGAAACAAGCCCGTCGTGTATGTATGTATGTATGTATGTATGTATGTATGTATCTGTATGTTATGTATATATGTGTATATATATGTATTTATATATCTTTGTATGTGTGTCTGTGTTTGTCCCTCCTCCACCGCGTGACAACCGCTGTTGGTGTGTGTCTCACATAACTTAACAGTTCGGCAAAAGAGAACAAGAGAATAAATACCAGAATTTAAAAAAACATCTGGGATCGATAACATTCGGCTATAAATTATTCAAGGCATTGACCCAGCATATACATTTTATTCTCCATAATCTAAAAATAGAATTCCCTTTTATAGATGCAGGTTTATATAGGGATGACGGCCTTATAGCCACGCATAATCTAAACGGCCATGAATCAGATAGACTTAGGAAGGACCTCATAGCTTTCTTTCAAAGGATGGGCGCGGGTTACGATAGATGCTAACCTGAAATAGTGTAGATTTTTTAGACGTAAATTTTAATGTAAGATCGGATAGATTTAAACCTTTCCGTAAGCCCAATGAAAAGCTATCGTATATTAGCAAAGATTCGAACCATCCACCAGTTATCCTTAGGAACTTAGTCAGCAATGTAGGTAGAAGAATATCTTCAATTTCTTCGGACGAGGCAGCATTCCATAATGCTGCACACTTATTACGATAGCGCATTAAAGAATAGTGGATTCTCTGAGAAGATCCAGTTTCAACCAGCTTAATGCTGATAATAATGCTGCACGAAGAACTAGGACCAGGAAAGTTTTGTGGTTCAAACCGGCTTTCAATTTGGCCGTAAAGACTAATATAGGTAAGGAATTTTTGAGATTAGTCTCTAAGCATTTTAAGCAGGGTCATAAATTCTATAGGATTTTTAATAGAAGAACCCTGAAGGTTAGCTATTCTTGTTGCAGAAATTTCGCCTCTTACATTAGCCAACATAATTGGAAGCTAATTGAGATTAGACATGGTGCCGAGCCCATTAAGAAATGCAATTTCAAAAACGAAAGCTCCTGTCCGTTAGAAGGGAAATCTCTAGTGAAAGGAGTAGTTTATAGAGCCAAGGTGCAAGTGGAAGGCTCATCAGAATACAAGACATACACAGGGGCTTCAGAAAATTCATTTAAAACAAGATTTTATTCTCATAAAAATTCATTTAAATACCAGAGAATAGGAAGAGGACCAGCCTAGCAAAATATGTCTGGGAACTAAAAGAAAAGGAAGCCCCACCTTTCAACGTGACATGGAGCATTCTGGACAGGCGGCACCATACAGGCATGGAGCATACAAAAATAATTTCAAGTGCAAGCTTTGTCTATTAGAAAAAATGTACATCTTATTCAAAGACAATAATTCTTTGAATCAAAGAAGTGAGCTAATGAACTTATGTAGGCACGCGGCTAAATTTAAAATGTCGAATATAAATATACCATATGGATAGAGTATATATTTTGTATTTTTGATTTTTGAAATTTTGATTTTGACTCTTGAACGATGAGCGTTACGATGGATTTTGTTTCCAAGCTATGCGGATCTTAATCCGTATAGCAAAGTCTTATGTTTCTACATATACATCAGGAAAAACCTTCGACCCTGTTTTCAGGTTATTGTATTGTATAGGATTACCTTGATTATTTATAAATGATCCAAAATAGGGTGTTATATTTTATTTTATATGTCTTTCGTATATATTTTTATTAATGCACCCATTCTTTTAAAAAAAAGCAATGTTTTTTTAAAAAAAGCAATGTTGTCAAAATTAG
Source organism: Octopus sinensis (assembly GCF_006345805.1). Taxonomy (NCBI): domain Eukaryota; kingdom Metazoa; phylum Mollusca; class Cephalopoda; order Octopoda; family Octopodidae; genus Octopus; species Octopus sinensis. The sequence goes on along the minus strand of NW_021826678.1, from coordinate 3,847 downwards.
AATGTTGATGTAAGTATGTGTATAACCGAGGATATGTATTTGTAAGCATGCGTATCTGTGTATGTGTAAGTGAGAGTATGTTTGTGCTTAAGCACACATATACACGACTGTATGTGTATGTATCCATTCGAACTTGTTTGTATACTTGTCTCCATATATGCCAATAATGCCGTTACACAGATTGTATACATAATTTTTTCTTATTTCGTTTTTTCCCCACCCCTCCTTCGTTCCTTTTTCTCTCTCTTCCTTTCTTTCGTCCCCCCCCCCTTACTCAGTATATGAGAATCGCTACATACATGATTTTAACTTGCGTGCGAGATGGTTGCGTGAATATATGTACACATGCATTTATGTGTATATTAGATTTATATTCATACGTCTGTATATGTATGGCGTTGGCGCGCATCCTTTTGTGTATGTTGATATATATATGCACATTTTAATAAAAAATATGTATTGCAGTGTAATATTTATAACAGGTTTAATTCCTATGAATTAATTTATACTTTCTTCATTAACGTCAATATGTATTTTATTCAATGTAAGGTTTTTTCCTCGGATTTTATAATTTTTTTTATAATTTTTTTTTTTATATATATATACATATATTTTTGACCTTTTTGTTTATCGCTCGAAGATTGACCGTTTTTTTCTAAAGGGCCATCAAACAAGTCCTTCTTTTTAAGGTGTAGCTTTTGTAAGAGTCTAGATTGAATTGATACATCGGTTCCATTCTAGCAAAACTGTCTGATGAACGGCAACGAGAAACTCAGAGTAACAGATTTTGTTGAATTTTCTGCTGCTTAAAATAAAGTTATATATATATATATATATATATATATATATATATATATATATATATATATCTATATATATATATATATTAATTATATATATGTATGTATAGTTGGAATTTACAAAGGTGGCGAACTGGCAGAATCATTAGCCTGACGAGCAAAATGCTTGGCAGGACTTTATTTGTCCTTCCCCGGAACTTTCCAGGAAGTTCGTTCCCCAGGAAATACATCACATCATGGGAACCTTCCCGAAAGCCGTCCACCCCTCGGAAATTTCAAGGAAGTCAGTGCCACACGAAATACCTCCTCTCATGGGAACTTTCCAGGAAGACCACTTCATTCTCGGAACTTTTCAGGAGTCCCTCACACCCTCAAAAATTTCCAGAGACACTATCCCAATTTTGGAACTCACACCCTCGGAAATTTCCAAGAAATCCTTCTTCCTTTTCTTGGAAGTCCGTTTAATGCTCGGAAGGTAGTCTAGCCTAAGTGCTGGATTAAACGTAGGCCGTGGAGGATAGCAGTGTAGCCAAAGATCCGGATTAAACGTAGGCCCTGGTTAGAAGGGCAGTCCAGACTAAGTGCCAGATTAAACGTACGCCGTGTATATATATGTATATATATATGTATGTATGTGTATCTATGTATGTATGTATTTATGTATTTGTGTGTATGTATGTATCAGTGTATGTATGTATGCATAATGTATGTATGTATTCATGTATGCATGTATATATGCATGTATGTATGTATGTATGTTATGTATGTATGTATGCATGTATGTATGTAATGTATGCATGATGCGTTCCCTTGTAATGAGATCTGGAGAATAAGAGAAACTCTTGCAGAAGAGACAAACAATATCTTGTTTTTGACTTCTTACAAACAACAATCAACTGCTAATTTCAAGTAAACAGACTTTATCAACTGATAGCATTCCATATACCTAATTAGACATGCCTCGAGATAAGAACTTAAATACACACACACATACGCATACATATAAATACACACACACACACACACACACACACACACACACACACAACCACACACATATATATATATATATATATATATATATATATACATGTTTACTTATATATACGACGAAAGTCAAGCTACTAAGTGTTGTTGTGTGTGAGACAGTTTGCGGGAAACACATTATTACTGACGTTAATGAGAGTTTAGAGAGATGTAATGTTAAAAATAGGGGAACTGCTGATAATGACATGGATAAGGATAAAAAGCAAAAGCAGATTGGCGAGTGTTGAATACTTACAATGGCTTATGCTATGTGTTGCCACTTTATATATATATATATATATATATATATATATTATATACATATATATATATATAGATATATATATCTAATAATATATATATATTATATATCGATATTATATATATATATATATATATATATATATATATATATATATTACGGGAAGCTTTATGAAAATAAAACAAAGACGAAGGCAGGTGGAGTACAAACAAACAATGTATTAGTATGGCGCTCAGGAATATAAATAAAACAAGTCTTTTACGTTTCGAGCCTACGCTCTTCAACAGAAAGATACCCAGAAAAGAAACACGGAGAGAAACAAGGAGAGAAAAAATGCGTACAGAAGCTAGCGATTCAACATGGCGATCTGATTCCGGCCAGAAGTCAGAGATCATATATAAGTATGTATGTATGTATGTATGTATGTATGTATGTATGTATGTATGTATGTATGTATGTATGTATGTATGTATAATATACGGTGAGAGAGAGATTAATATACATACATGCATACATACATACATACATACATACATACATACATACATACATACATACAAACATACACATAGATAATTACGGCACTCCACCGGTTACGACGACGAGGGTTACAGGTGGTCTAATCAACGGAACAGCCTCCTCTTGAAATTAAGGTGCAAGAGGCTGAGCACTCCACAGACACGTGTACCCTTAACGTAGCTGAAGCTATACAATAGCATTAATCTTATGATCCAGTGGAAAGATGGGAGGCAGCATTACATGACCTTCGCTACTCACCGCTCCTAAAACCTTCACAATTGCTGGAAACTTAATGTGCATCGCTCTAAGATGCATTAGTAAAAGATCTGTACAGAACCATCTGTCATTTCTGCTGTTACATTTTTGGTCTTGGTTGAAGTTTTTCTCATCTGAGAAGAAGCAATGCATTTCCATAATCATGAGGGTTTTAACCCTTCTTAAATAACCAGTTGGTACTGATTAAACAGTTTTCCTATTGTCTTTGCAGATATGAAATGACATCTCCTCATAGCATACAAATTGTATCGATATCTTCTTGGTTGAAGTTTTTCTCATCTGGGAAGAAGCAATGCATTCCATAATCTTGAGGGTTTTAACCCTTCTTAAATAACCAGTTGGTACGGATTAAACAGTTTTCCTGTTGTCTTTGCAGATATGAAATTACATCTCCTCATAGCATACAAATTGTATCGATATCTTCGTGCACTACAGTCCTGGTAGACCATTCTGATTTCTGACTTTTTTTAGCAATACCTTCATTGATTTTCAGGTCTCATCATTGATAATGTTCTGAACCAGATGAATTGTGGTGTCCTAATAATGTCTCTTCTTTGATACAGCTGAAACATTTCCGCCATTGTCCTCTGATTCCATCGACACTTTCTGTACAAAAGATCTTGCAACATTTAGAAACCTGGCAGTTTCTGAATTATAGTCTTTCTCTAATATGGCCACTCGGTCTTCTCATTCCTTGTGTTATCTGCCAATGGGGGATCGAAAGAAATAATAACCTTTTAATTGGTTTCAAGAGAGTAATATTCTTTTAATCAAACGTCCTCAAATACCCAGCACACACCCGTATATACATACAGGAGGAGCACTCCGTCGGTTGCGACGACGAGGGTCCCAGCTGATACGACCAACGGAACAGCTGCTCGTAAAATTACCGTGCAAGCGGCTGAGCACTCCACAAACATGTGTACCCTTAACGTAGTTCTTGGGGAGATTCAGTGTGATACAG
>NW_021826677.1:10000-12198 GCF_006345805.1 Octopus sinensis | reverse complement strand
ATATATATATGTGGGTGGGGGTTGAAGAAAAGCTGTATCTTCTTATTCACACAATTCGTTTCACAATTCTACATTTTACTCATTGGATATTACAAAATTACTTTATTTTTTATTTTTAGAAAAAACCTAATTTTTTTTCATATGCACACTGTCTCTCTCTTCTCTCTCTCTCTCTCTCTCAGTTTCCCCGCGCATTTCTAAACTAAACCTGTATACCGTAACCCTTAAACCTAACCAATACCTACAACTTAAACCCTAACCTAAAAACTCAAACGCTTGGGCTCTCTTTTAACCCTTCTCTCGTTCTAAATCCCTAATAAAAGAATTTTTTCTGATACATTTGTCAATGCTGTTTCTTTAGGTTAGCCATATCAAATGTCCCTTCGTTGTCCTGTTCCCCTAAACTTTATTAAAATATGTTTCAAATGCAGTTGATTATGGAACCTGTAAATGTGAGAATACCCATAGCTACAACTTATATTCTAACCCTTTCCCTATTTCTCGTCCTAAATCTTTAATACGAATTCCAAACGATCTTTTCCTGGCATATTTGTCAACTGCTATTTCTGTTAGGCTTAGCGATACCAAAAGTCTCCTTCGATTGTCCTGTTCCCCTAAATATAAATGAAATATAAAATGCAGTTGATTATGGCACCTCTAAATGGGAGAATACAAGGTGAGATGATGAATGAGATGAGAGGGTAATAATGCCTTTCCAGATATATAATAATCCCGTAAATGAAATATATAGACACATACAGACACATATACATGAGGAGGTCGTGCCTACTACATCCTGTTTCATTAGAAGTTTCCTTTTAACTGTTGGCAGTGTCACATTTTCATCGTCGTTTGAACAAAGCGGACGCTGAGATTTTCTGAGAAAGACTTCAACTCGAACCAGGACATAATCTTCGAATTTGGTAATTAATTTTCTTTTGATATATATTTGTTTAACACAAATGTTCATCTAATGATACAATATTTTAGGTAGTTAACATTGGATTTCTAAATCTCGAGTGAAATTTAGAATATTGTTTTTTGATAACTTCTTTTTTTCAAAGCTTAGTAAGCGAGAATTTTACTATCCACGCATTTCAACTTATAAAATATAGGTCTATGTTAATATAGTGATTTCAACTCACAAAATATAGGACTACATTAAATACTTTAAGGCCTCGCGTCCAATATCTAATTCCAGAACACCACCACTTCAGACTGATATTTTTTTTTAAAACACGTTCATAATAAAAATCAAATTTGACCTTAGCAGGATTTGAACCCAGAATACAAAGAGTTACATTAATACCAATAACAACTCTACTAATTTTATCTTCTTGGTCTTTCAATCAATGAAATTTTTTTAATGATTTTATTTCAATTTTATAATGTGAATAATTATAAACAGTAATATGAATCAAGAATGGAGTGTCTGAAATGTAGCGTGAGGTTAACATATTAGATAAAAAAGAATATGGGAAGGTCATGGTTAGAACGCCTTTGGTCTTAGTGTTACTGGATAAGAATTAACTTAAGTTAAACATACAATTAAGTTTAAGAAGATTATATTTATAGATTACATTTAAGTATTGTATTTGAGAAAAATAATCTATCATAATTTGTTAAATTTCGAAATATTATTGATGAATTCTGTGAAATTGTCCAGTGAATTGAAGAGAAATGGAAATAATTATGTAAAAGTGTAGATTGTAGATGAGAAAGAAAGAAAGACATGAATAATAATTGAAGGGTGAGTGTGACGTTTGTAGATGGATATAAATTAACAGACTAAATGGTGGTGGCAGTGGAGAGATTTCAAGCTATATAATATGTGAGTTAGATGTTTTAATCATTGAGGCGTGGCCATCCAGGAGCATTAAATTGGTATATTTGATCGATCATATGAACCCCACTATTTCTCTCTAAGTCTGGCGCATATTTTAAGTGTATCTATTTGTGGAAATACTATATTCGGAAATGTAGCAGGTTTATCGGGTACTAACACATTTACAGCATGCTTCAATGATGGATTTTCTATACATACATACATACGTACACAAAGCTTGCTTGGTGAGGAGGGTTTTTACTGAACTCCCTAAGGGATGAAAAACAAAATCCGCTAAAGGGCGGAGGACTTCTTGAGTATCAACACCCATCCAATAAATGTGTAATTATATATTTACTGTATATCTGATTTT
>NW_021826677.1:0-2500 GCF_006345805.1 Octopus sinensis | reverse complement strand
TTTATATACTTTTAGGTGAAGGGAGAATTCTCACCACGGTGTAACTGCTGTAAATTTGCCTTTTAACAATTGAAATATATATTAACTAGAATAAAATTTGCATAATACTGGAAAATGTTTAATTAACGGACAATATTAATATTAATTAATAATTCATGTAATGACACGATGATGTTGATGATGGTGATGTCAACTATAATGGTAGTGACGGGGGTGGGGTGGATGTATTCAGTTTTATACTGAAAAATATAAAAATACTTGAAAACAATTGTTTAGAAAAACAAAACACTTCAGATGGCCAGAATTTGTCGATGGAATAGTTATCAGCATCCACCAGTTGGTCAAATTTGGAGTGTCAGCACTTAAGAGGGAAAAACAAAATGCGAACCTTAACATTCCCCGATCTGCTATTAAACGGATGCCATATGCTGTGAGTATTAGAAACACACAGACAAACACATGAAACAGACACACACACACACACAAACACAGACGTGATTTGTTTGCCTGTAAACTCAAGTGGTTGTTTAGCATAGGATGGGTGGATAAATTTTGTATCACAGAAATACAATGTTATTTATTTAACAAGAAACGAACCAATATTTTTGCACACACTAACGCATCTCCTCTCTCTCTCTGTATCTATCTATCTATCTATCTATCTATCTATCTATCTATCTATCTATCTATCTATCTATCTATCTATCTATCTTTCTCTCTCTCTCTCTCTCTCTCCTCTCTCTTTCTTTATATATATATATATATATATATATATATATATATATATATGTATATATAAAAATTAAAAATTGTATAATATAGCAGCATTTTCGAACTTCATTTTTTATAAATATATATATATATATAAATATATTATATAATATATATATACATATATATATATATGTATATATATATATATCTATATATATATATATCTCTATATATATATATAATATATATATATTATATATATTCACATGTATATATATCCTATTGAGATATTTATATATAGATTTGATATACACACATACATAAAACTATATATGCATTATGCAAATACGGGATTGTCAAGCTACTACTTCTGTTTGGTTTAACGATATCAAATATCTCCACTCTTTGATTGCTGAACAAAACTTTCTTAAAATCAAATAATTACTACTCATTCGATATAATTAAAAAGATAATTACAATGTTTGTGCTGAAAGAGAATCCTGTGTGTGCCTTTTCAGCTGACTCTTGTGTGTGCTTATGTATGTATGTGTGTGTGTGTGTGTGTGTGTGAGCATTGGAATCACAATCATGAGGTTGTGAGTTCGAATCCTGGTCCGAGCTGTGTGTTGTGTTCTTGGGCAAGACACTTTATCTCACGTTACTCCAGTTCACTAATCGATAGAAATAGCTGTGACCCCTCACTGCTGCAAGCTGTATCGGACCTCTTGCCTTTCCCTTGGATAAAATGGTGGCGTGGACGGGAGGGGCCAGTATGCATGGGCGGCTTCTGATCTCCCATAAACAGCTTTACTCTGATTTATGCCTCCGAGGGGAACTTTCTAGGTGCAATCTCATGCTCCATTCATGACCGACGGGGTTCTTTAACCTTATACATACATACACACACACACACACTCACAAAAACATATATATATATGTATATATATATATATTATATATATATATAATAGTATAAATTAATATATATATATATTATATATATATATATAATATATATATATACATTATATATATATATACAGAGAGTGGGTATGCATGTGTAGGATGTGTAGAATGGTATAAGTATATGCATACATGTATGTATGTATAAATATATGCATATATGTATATGTTTACATACGTGAGACAGACAGGGAGCGTGTGTGTTAGAGAATAAAAGTGAGTAAGCGTGAGAGTATGAGAGATTGAGTCTCAGAAATTTGGTCATTGTTAAATGCATGTCAGTCGCCCACTTGAGGCAATAATATACATCGTAAACAAAGTAATTAACTCTCTAATTGTTCCATTTAATTACTTCATATGAGCTGTTATTATTAATTCCGACCTTGCTAAGATCATGTTTGCATTCCAGGAAATAATGGCCATCAAACTTGAGTTTACCATATCAATATGTATTTATCTATCCTATCCATCTATGTGCGTGTATGCGTATATATATATATATATATATATATATATATATATATATATATATATGGTTCGGGGTTCAATTTGGCCAAATGACTTCTACTATAGCCTCGGGCTGACCAAAACCTTGTTTGTGTGTCTGTGTTTGTCCTCTCGTCATCGCTTGGCAACCGATGTTGGTGTGTTTTCGTCCCCGTAAATTAGCGGTTCGACAAAAGGAACCGATAGAATAAATACTGCACTAGTAAAGAATAAATTCTGTGTCGATTTGTTTCACCAAAAGACACCGCTCCATCATTGCCGCGGTCAAGTAAAAGAGTATACATACATACCTATATACATCACATACATACATATA
>NW_021826676.1:10000-11944 GCF_006345805.1 Octopus sinensis | reverse complement strand
CAAACCGTTATTCTTCGAATGATCGGCCGTGTGGTAAGGGACCGACAGAATAAGTACTAGGCTTACAAAGAATAAGTCCTGGTGTCGATTTACTCAACTAAAGGTGGTGCTCCAGCATGGTCACAGTCAAATGACTGAAACAAGTAAAAGAGAGTAAAAGAGTAAAAGAGCAAGATTCTGGTGACTTTACTTTCGATTAAGTTTAAATATGACCGAAATCACCTTTGCCATTTTTACATTCGGTTCGATAGGGTAAGAACGAATCAATCACCAGTTGATGTATTCGTGTATATTGCACCCTATAAGTTTTCCTCGTCTGCTGGTGGTGTGGGAAATAACTATTCCTCACCAACAGTGGTCAGTGTATTAACTGGCACTCTGTTTGTTAGGATGACGTGGGTTCCAGTAGATGCAACCTACGGAACATCCTGCCCCTGACATTAACACGCAAGTGGCTGCGCATTCTACAGTAACGTGTAACCATAACGTAGTTCTCAAGGAGATTTAGAGTTTTAAAGTGTGACAAAGGCGGTGAGCTGGCAGAAACGTTAACACACCGGGTGAAATGCTTAGCGGTCTTTACGTTCTGAGTTCAAATTCCGCCGAGATTGACTTTGCATTTCATCCTTTCGGAGTCGATAAATTAATTAAGTATCAGTTGCGTACTGATGCCGATCTAATCGGCTGGCCCCTCCCTCAAAATTCTGAGTCTTGTGCCTAGAGTAGAAAAGGATACAGAGTGTGAAAAGGCCGGCCCTTTGACTTACAGATACTACTCATTTTTGCTCGCTTAGTGGACTGGAGCAACGTGAAATAAAGTGTCTTGGTCAAAGACACAATGGGCTGGCGGGTATTTAACTCACGACCCTAAGATCGTGAGCCAAATACCGTAAGCACTAAGACACGCACCTTCACTCAGGGGAAAGTATAAGAAAGAGATAAATATTGCGAGCTTCAAGTGAAAACCTTGAATCGATCCACCATGCGGAAATTCGAACGCCGTTATTCATCAACTATATCCTCACACGCATACACACACACACACACACACGCGCGCGCGCGCATACGTACACAGAAACACACATATACACACACACACCCGATGAATTTGTTGTGTTTCTACCATGAGTATTTCAGTTTAAATTTAGGAAGCACCAACTCAATGTGGTGTCAAGTCATCAAGCAAATCACTAACGCTTGTAAATCTTACGTAATATTCAAGCGTAACACAATCTGTGACACGGTTACAGTTCCAGATATAACCTAGAAAAGTTGAAAATTCAAGACCGCCTACAGTCGGGAATCAACTCCACAAAGTTAACCGATTTTAGACATACAATGCATCGCCAATCATTGCCCTACGCCGATCTAACAGAACCTATGTAGGGGAAGAGAGCAAGAGGTTGTCAAAAACGTTTGTTGATTGACTGTATCAAAGATTGGATTGGAAACAAAAGCCTGGCTGTATGCATGCAGCGCAACACCGAAGGAAGTGTACACCTTTTCGCTCACGATTATAATCTTTTCTACTCTAGGCACAAGGCCCGAAGTTTTTGGTGAGGGGCCCAGTTGATTAGAACAACCATATTATGCAACTGGTAGTTAATTTATTGACCCCTAAAGGATGAAATGCAAAGTCGACCGCGGCGGAATTTTTAACTCAGAACGTAAAGACAGACGAAATGCCTGACAAACAAGGACAGACAAACGGATTAAATCGATTATATCGACCCCAGTGCGTAACTGTTACTTATTTAATCAACCCCGAAAGGATGAAAGGCAAAGACGACCTCGGCGGAATTTGAACTCAGAACTTAACGGCAAACGAAATGCCGCCAGGAATTTCAACCGGAATGCTAACGTTTCTGCCAGCTCGCTGCCTTTCCCTGATTATTATAATACTAACTTTATGGGTCTCTGCGAGAGGTAAATGTATTTTATCCA
>NW_021826676.1:0-5000 GCF_006345805.1 Octopus sinensis | reverse complement strand
CGAGAGGTCCGGGTGGAGCAGGCGCAACAGGGCAACAAGCCACCATTCAGTACCTGGTAGATGAACAGGGGCGCGAATTACTCCAGCCAAGTAAAATGTGTGATGTTTTTCAACAACACTTTGTCCGACTTTTCGGGAAGAGTGGCGAGCGAGAATGCAGGGTGGACTTCAGTTCCTACATGCACAGCCTGCCACAACTCTCGACAAGAGACGTAGAGTGCTGCGAATGTGCTATCACGGCAGCGGAAGTGCAGGACGCGATGGCAGAATGTTCGAGGGACAAATCGCCGGGTTTGAATGGTCTACCCTATGAGCCTTACAGTCGTATGCCAGGCTTGTTTGAGATGTCTTGGCAGCAGTGTACTGCAACTGGCAGCAAAACGGGAGCATCTCCGGTTTTGTGAGCTGAGGAACCGTAACATTGCTGAAGAAAGAGCCAAACAAGGGAGGCGTAATAGTTAACTTTAGGCCCATCATTCCCCTCAATGCAGATTTGAAAATTTTGGCCAAGATGTTAGCCAAGAGGTTGGCGCTTGTTGTCGAGAAACTGGTCGACAAGGCACAAACCTGCGCCGTGCCTCCATCTGATGCGCTACATCATAGACAGGGAAGTTAAGGAACCTGGCATGGATGGGGCCCTGATCAATTTGGATCAATCCAAAGCTTTCGATAGGGTAGACCCCCGATACTTAGAGGCTGTTCTCATAGCGGCTGGTTTCGGTCACGTTTTCCGCGGCTGGATAGCTGCTTTGTACAGAGGCATCCGTTCGGTAATTCGCCTGAATAGACATCTATTGAGACCTTTCGACATTGCACGTTAGGTCCGTCAGGGATGCCCCCTCTCGTCGATTCTGTACGTATTGACTCTAGAGCTACTACTGCGGAAGCTGGCGACGCTGAGGTGCATCTCGAGAGAATTGGGATGTGGGACGAGCGAGTCCGCATATACGGACGACATCACAGTCAAAATGTCTAGCCAGAATCACACCGAGCTGGTCGGCGAGACAATGAAAAACTAGGAAGCGGTAACAGGAGCAAAAATCAACTAGGAAAAGTCAAGGGGCTTGCGGCTCGGCACCTGGAGAAGCAAGACCATGCCGTCCACCAGCAACTCCGTCGTGGGACGCTGGACCGACGGTCCATCGAGTTACTCGGGATCTGGTTTGGTCCGGACCTCCAAATGGAGAAGAACTGGAACGAGATAATGAATAGGGTGGTCACTGTCGCCCGGCACTGGGTAGAGAGGAAGCTGTCCCTAACAAGTCGGGCGGAGGTGGCGGACATGTACATCGCGTCCGCTATCTACTACCGCCTGACCGTCGTGCCTTGTCCTGACCCTACCATCACCAAACTGGAACGCATTCTATTCCTCTTCTTGTGGAAAGGATGCGTTCCGATGGTCAGGCGATCCGTTTGCTGCCAGCACCCGTTAAAAGGAGGGCTGAGCATGTCGTGGTTGGTGATTCGCAGACACGCGCTGAGACTGTGATATCTCCGGCTCTACGTAGACGACGGTGAACAGGTGTGGTCACCGTTTGTGAGGCGCGCTTTCCCACAGCTCGTCTCCATGACTGAACTGCAGTCGTGGATCAAAAAGAGGTCGTGGAAGAGCGAATGGCACTGCTGGTGTCGCGTTGCTTCCGAGCAACTCTGCCGTCTCTGGTCGACCTTCAGCGACTGCAACACAACCAAAGCATTCTATAGGAGAGTAGTGGGGGGGAGGTACGATGACGATCTCGGAGCGAACCTCGGTGTCGACGAGGAATACCTAACCCGCCTGTTCAAGATGACCTTCGGACCAGGACCTATGGACAATTTCCAGTGATTCATGGCCTGTCAGTGCTACCGAGAAGCGCTACCCGTTCGGGGAGAAGCTCTACAAGCATGGCTCGAGAAACACGGGGCTGACCTGCCCGAGATGCGGTCGGAGCGACGAAACCGTTCTGCACACAGGTGTACAGTGTCCAACACTTTCCGACCTGTGGGCCTATGTCGAACGACTGCTATCGCGTGTGGGACGAGTCAGTTTATCAACCGAGTCTATCGTGAATATTGTCGCGCCTCCTTCATTGAAACCATCTATATGTTTGCTTATAACCTTATTTTTGTTCCATTCTATACAAAAGTGTCCGACAAACGGGAACGTGAATGTCTGTGTAACAGTTTTTGTGATGTTTTTGCTGCTTTTTAATAAAGTATATATATATAAACGGAACGATTTAATTTATTGAATATTTCAGAAAAGAATTTTGAAGAAGATAGAGTTCTAGAATATTTTAGAGAACGTAAGCAATAGGAATTCTTCTCGTCCTGAAATAAGTTGAATTCACCATCGATCTGGAACCAGATCGTGATATCATCACAAAGGGAATTTTTTACGATTTTCACTACTATGGACGTCTGAAAGCAATTTATTAGCAATTCTATCTAATTTTGGCACAGGGGCAGCAATTTTCAAGGGATGAGAAATCGAATACATGGAGCCTATTACATGACCAGTACTTGATTAATCGCAGGTGGAAGGATAAAAGGCAATAGCGACCTCGGCGAAATTTCAACTCTGAAGGTAGAAAGCCGGAAGAAATTCTGTTAAGCATTCTAACACACTGACGATTCTGTCAGCTCGTTGCCTTAAGATATTGTAATAATCTTTACTACTATAGATAGCCACAGGTCGTGAAACTGTTTGGGAGACGGATACATAATTCATCGACCCCTGAAAGGACAAAAGGTAAAGTGGACCTCCATGGAATTTGAACTCACACCACGAAGAAGAACGAAATGCCGCCAGGCTTTTTTTTTCCGGTGTGTTAACGATTCAGGTAGCTTGAGACCTTATATTAGCAACAATGATGTGCTTTATTTAATCACAGAGACACAGATTTATAAACAAAGGTGAGCGAGATTGGGTAACGTTCATGTGTTAAATTACACACGTTATTAGAAAGAAGCAGTGCTAAGTAAATAAATTTTCTCGGAATATAACCTTATGGACGTAAGCGACATCTTTAGCGAACCAAAACAGAATCGGTCAACAAATAAGACTCATGGACATTAAAATGATGTAAGACGAAATGAATGTGTTTGAAAAACGAGACTGTAAAAGTCAAAACGAGATGGTGGACAATGGTAGCCAGGAGCTTACCTTCTAATACGTGCGATACTTTTACTGACGTAGACTAATAATACAATAATGAAACAATTTTCTCAGTTCTTAATTTGTCCAGACAAACTATCAGCTGTTTATGTAAGCGTGTAATTAGAATGAAATGGAGCAAAACATGACATATTACAGATTCTCGCTTTCGCTATCATAGCTTCCTGATGATGTTTATCACGCCAATACGTCCTACTAACAAACAAAGTAAACTTCGTAATAGAGTATATGCGTGCATATATATAAATATATATATATATATATATATATATATGTATGTATGTGTGTGTGTGCGTGCAAAATTGTATGTATATTTTTACGTCTGTCATACTTTTGTTCTCTCTCTCTGTGTCTCTGTGTCTCTCTGTCTCTCTCTCTTTCTCTCTGTATACATATATATATGTGTTGGTGTGTGTATGTGTCTCTCTTTTCATTTGTCTATCGTTATCTATTTGTATATCTATCTATCTATCTATCTATCTATCTATCTATCTATCTATCTATCTATCTATCTATCTATCTATCTATCTATCTATCTATCTATCTATCTATTTATCTATATGTGCGTGTGTATGTGTGTTTATGTGTGTGTGTATGTGTGTTTATGTGTGTGTGTGTATGTTTGTGTAAAACGTGTATGTGACAAAGAAGTACACTCTTAGCAGGTCGACATTCATCGTGTGTATTAAGATGATGAGTAAGTGAAGTGTTTATTTGCATTGCATGTATAACTACTATACAATATGCGTGTGTGTTTGTGTGTGAATATGTGTGTGTGTGTGCGTGTGTCTGAGTGTGCATGTATACATGTGTACATATATATATATATATATTATTTTTATATAGCTGCCTAGCCAGCTAGCTAGCTAGTTAGATATATAGATGCATACATAGACATGCATATAACATATACATACATATATGCCAGCCTCTGGATGTATGCGTGTGTGTGTGTCTGCGTGTGTGTCAGTACGTATGCATGCATGCACACAAATGTGAGCTAAACATTTCCGCTGATTTGTTTTACCTATTGTTTTACCTATTGTTTTACTTATTTTTTTTTACTTCTTTTACCTGTTGTCTTATGCTTTTTTCTTCTATTTCAATCGTAACGCCATGCAGAAGACATTTTGATCACATTTACTCGCATATATACGTCTTTGAGCGACCAACCATCTCCGCTCATTTATCTCATTTACTCTCTTTGACTCTTTCCTTTTCCATCTCGTTCTTCGTCATCAGTTTTCCCTCTGATGATCTAGTTTTTTTTTTTATCGGAATTGTCTGTCCTCTCTCCCGTTCCCTCTTCTCTGACCAATTCTAATTTTTTCCCTTCATGTATTTCTGTTTTCTCATTCTGTCTTCTAATTACATATATTTGAGTTCGATTCCGTCTGTTTGATATGGGACCTGCTACAGACACCTTCTTTCGTCGTCCACTCTCTCACCTCTCTCGCCTCTTTCTCCCTCTCTTTCTTTCCTGACCACCTCTCCGTCTCTCCACCTTCTACCACTCTCTTTCTCACTCTCTTTCCCTTCCGCTTCTCTCTTTCTCTCTTCCTCCCGCATTTCTCTCTCTCACTCTTTCTCCCTCTCCCTATGTTTCCCTTCCAACTCTCTCTCCTGTCTCTCTCTTTCCTTTCTCCTCTCCCTCCTTTCCCCTCTCTCTTTCCTGTCTTCTCTCCCTCCCCTCCCATTTCCCTCCTATTCCCTATCTCCCCTCCCTCTTCCCTACCATATCTTCCTCTCTCTCCCTTCCAATAATTACTCCCTTTTGCTCCCTTCCACCACTCTCTCTCTCTCTCTGCCTTCCACCACTCTCACCATCTCTCTCTCCCTGACT
>NW_021826675.1:7500-12133 GCF_006345805.1 Octopus sinensis | reverse complement strand
AATCCTCAGAGACCATGCTCCAGTATGGCCACAGTCAAATAACTGAACCAAATAAATGAGTTAAAGAGTTGAAAAATACAGACGAGAAGCCGTAGAGAGAATGTAACAAGTGGGTTGTCGTGTAAGATTAGAAGTACACTTCTCCGTACGTACGTAAAACTCACATCTTTTTCTGATTGTAAGAACAAATACATGATTATGTTAGTTTAAAAAAGCTACACATTTCCTAATGTTGAGTGTATATTGTTTGTGTCACATCTATAAAAAAAAATAAACTCCCTTGATACACATTTCCATTATGAACGACAACAAAATACATTTCCTACAAAATCACACAACGCCGTCACTCTGAAAAATGTTAAACATCTGGAATATATCTCCTTTCCAGCGTTTCCATGATTTGTCATGAGCTGAGTGAATTTTGATAAATCTGTTAACATTGTTTATTGTGGTGAAGCCATTTAGTATTCTGAGGGCTTGTCGTCGTTTCGCAGATACAACACCACTCCCTTGTCCATGTGTAGATATGGTCTCCACTTTTTCATACTGTACTCTGATTATTTCACTTACAGACTTTGACAGGGGTCCCTGATCATTTCTAGTATCTTATTAGCTATCTTGAGACTTTGACAGATCCATTACAAGCAACTCAAACAGCCAAGGATTATCTCGCGAAGTAAGATCATCCTCTTACGTTGCGAAGATAATTAAGCTGACACCAAGAACTGAGGAATTTTGTCACCAAAGAATCGCTATTAGAATTCTCATTAGTGGACAGTTGACAGTAATATCACTAGTTATATAACTGGTGAAATATCCAACACAGAGAGTCTGATGCAGGGATTCCCTCTTTTCTTCCTTTACAAGCGAAAATTGGGTCAAAAAGAGATTTAGCACATGACAAGGCTATTGACAGTAGACGATCTTGTGTCAGCGGACAACTGGTATCGTTCTTTATAACTACTTTTTCAACATGGCATCGTTATCAAAGCTTCGATAAATTATGCTGACAGACATTAATTTACTTGTTTCTCAGCCTCTCCCTAACCCCATCCTATCTGCGAAACCGAGGTCCCTCGTTCTTGATAATACAAAACAAAATTCTAAACAAAAGCTGTTCACCTCATAAAAGACTCCTCTTTTTACTGTTTGGCAGACAACTCAATTTACGATCGCTAATATTAGAGAAACTTGTATATTTTCACCCTCTTCTGCGCTGTCTTAAATCTACTTAGACAATCAGTAGTAGAAAGACGGTCTCTTTTGTCCGGATAGATGACCAGTATGTGCAGTAAGGCGATAACTAACATACTGTGTAATTACAGTCAATATTTTAATCCTTCAGACAGTTACCTCATTTTAATTTATCTACGAAGCCATATAACAGATTTCTCTCATAATCAGTTTAAAGTCGAGATCAAGAAATTTACCTTAATGTACTTGTTATCTTAGAATTCTTGGAACAAAACCGCCCAGCAGATTATCTCATATCTCATTAAACACATAAGAAAATACTGATGTAATTATTATACTAACTTTTATTAATTTAACTCTTACAGATAGTTAATGGTAAATGAATGTCCAGTAAGACAAGATAACAGTATTTTCTAAAGAAAATTCAGTATGTTTTTTTTTTCCTGGATTTTATTTAGGAAAATAAAGGAATAGAGAAATTTAATTCCTTGTTCAATTTGAAAATTATCAGCTTTGATTAACCAGTTTACAAATATGTTAGAATCAAAAATAATTAGACCAAACATTTAATGGCTGTACCTCGGTAAGTCCATAGCTAAATGACTGGACGATATGAAGTGAAGCAAGCTGTCGAAGTAGTATCTAACTCAAAAGAATAATTAAATATTTAATACATTTGTCAATTTATTTCTGCATCCGGGCTAATAGAATAACCGGTTCAATTAGTAATCTTCTGTCACTTTATATTCAATAATACTAAAATGCCTGTGATCGATTGAGTTCAATCGTGTGGATGACTGTTCAATACAAACATATATCGATTTTTAACGCTGTTATTTTATTCACTATTATTTTTTTTTCTTTCCTGCAAGTCGCCGAGTTAGCAGAATTGTCACAACGTCAGGAAACAAAAATAAAACGAAGATTATCTTTTGTTATTCTTGTTCCAGCTCTTTCACTCTTAGAATTCAAATTCTTTTCAGGTCATCTTTGTCTTTTATCTTTCAAGGTCAATAAAATAAAGTACCAATAAAAACCTGAGGTTACTGGTATGGACTGATTCGGGTTCTAAACATTACTACCCCTGTATCTAAATTAGAAACCCATTAAATTAGCAACTATTACTACATCGGTATATAAGGCGGTGAACTGGCAGTATCGTTAGCACGTCGGGCAAAATGCTTAGCGGTATTTCGTCTGCCGCTAAGTTCTGAGTTCAAATTCCGCCGAGGTCGACTTTGCCTTTCATCCTTTTGGGGTCGATTAAATAAGTACCAGCTACGCACTGGGGTCGATGTAATCGACTAAACCCCTTTGTTTGTCCTCTCTGTTTTTAGCCCCTTGTGGGTAGTAAAGAAATAGGTATTTCGTCTGTCTTCATGTTCTGAATTCAAATTCCGCTAAGGACGACTTTGCCTTTCATCCTTTTGGGGTCGATTAAATAAGTACAGCTACGCATGGGGTCGAGTAATCGCTAACAAACTCTTTGCTGTCCTTGTTTGTCCTCTCTGTTTTTATCCCCTTGTGGGTAGTAAAGAAATAGGTATTTCGTCTGTCGTCATGTTCTGAATTCAAATTCCGCTAAGGACGACTTTGCCTTTCATCCTTTTGGGGTCGATTAAATAAGTACCAGCTACGCACTGGGGTCGATGTAATCGACTTAACCCCTTTGTCTGTCCTTGTTTGTCCTCTCTGTTTTTAGTCCCTTGTGGGTAGTAAAGAAATAAATAAGTATTTCGTCTGTCTTCATGTTCTGAATTCAAATTCCGCTAAGGACGACTTTGCCTTTCATCCTTTCGGGGTTCGATAAATTAAGTACCAGATGAACACTAGTGTCGATGTAATCGACTTAATCCCTTCCCCCACATTTCAGGGCTTGTACCTACAGTATAAGGGATTATTTCATCTGCATATTCTGCCGAGGGGACTTCGCTTTTTATCCATCTCAGCAAATAAGAACCAGTTATGTACTTGGATTGTGTGGAGGCGCATGGCCTAGTGGTTAGAGCAGCGGACTCGCGGTCCAGGGATCGCGGGTTCGAATCTCAGACCGGACAATAAGTGTGTGTTTATGAGCGAAACACCTAAGCTTCCACGTGGCTCCAGGAGAGCCACGGCACATAAGGGCCGGTTTCCCGGTTTCCATGGTGTATAGGTTCCCCACCTGGACGGGACGCCAGTCCGTCGCAGGTGAGCTGCAAGATGCAGGAGGAAAGAGTGAGAGAAATTTGTGGCGAAAGAGTCAGCCAAAGTTAGCCATTACCTTCTGCCGGAGCCGCGTGGAGCTTAGGTGTTTCGCTCATAAACACACACATCGCCCGGTCTGAGATTCGAACCCACGATCCCTCGACCGTGAGTCCACTGCTCTAACCACTAGGCCATGTGCCTCCACGGATTTTTGATGTATCGATTTCAAATCCAGTCTCGGTCAACTTTGCCTTTAATTTTTCCTAGGCTGTTAAGATAGGGCACTTGTCAAGTATCAGATTCGTTGCAATAACTAATCCTCACTGACATTTCATCCGACTCTTCCCAATTTCAGTTCAAACCACGCCAAGGTTAACATTGCCTTGTATTCTTCTGTGGCCGATAAAATAAAGTCAGTTACTGGGATCGATGTGAATCGATGTGGTCGACTAACTCTCGCCCCTGTTTTATCGGCAAAAACGGTAGACAGCACACACTGTAGAACTTTGGAATAATTACGTCGCTGTGTCTGTGGTTGTTACCTCTACTACACGATAATGGGTGCTGGTTTGTTTATTTCTCCGTAGATTACAGGTTCGGTAAATAAAAGACCTGTAGAATAATTACTAGACTTACAAAATAAATCGTAATCTCTTTTACTCTTTTATTCTTTTACTTGTTTCAGTCATTTGACAGTAGCCATGCTGGAGCATCGCCTTTAGTCGAGCAAACGACCCCAGGACTTATTCATTGTAAGCCTAGTAATTATTCTATCGGTCTCTTTTGCCGAACTGCTAAGTTACGGGGACGTAAACACACCAGCATCGGTTGTCAAGCGATGTTGGGAGTACAAACACAGACATACAAACATATATACACACATATACATATACATATCTACGACGGGCTTCTTTCAGTTTCCGTCTACCAAATCCACTCACAAGGCTTTGGTCAGCCCGAGGCTATAGTAGAAGACACTTGCCGAAGGTACCTCGTAGTGGGAATGAACCCAGAACCATGTGGTTGGTAAGCAAGCTACTTACCACAGCCATATATATATATTATATAATATATATATATATACGACGGGATTCTTCCAGTTTCCCTCTAGCAAATCCACTCACAAGGCTTTGGTTGACCCGAGGCCATAGTAGAAGACACTTGCCCAAGGTGCCACGCAGTGGGACTGAACCCAGAACCATGGGGTTGGTAAACAAGCTACTTATCACACAGCCACTCCTACTCCTACGTA
>NW_021826674.1:0-5000 GCF_006345805.1 Octopus sinensis | reverse complement strand
AAATGACAGATCTATTGGACTTTCAAAGAGGTCAAATTGTGGTGTGCGTATAGCAGGCGCTAGCGTAATGAAAACAGCCGAAGTGTTTGGTGTATCATGAAGTCCTGTCTCAAAAGTAATGACAGCCTTTGAGGAAGTGGGAAAAACCTTCTAGTCAAAACAAAACTCTGGAAGAAAACCAAAACCTTCAGATAAGGACTGTTGGACTCTTACGCAAATTGTTAGAAAGGATCACAAAAGTACAGCTCCCAAAGTAACTGTAGAGCTTAATAACCATCTCAAGGACCCAGTTTCCATAAAACTGATTGCTGGGAGTTGCACAAAGCTGGATTTCATGGAGGGCTGCAATCAGAAAACCACTACTTTCAAAACCAACTTTGCAAAGCATTTAGAGTGGGGTAAAAACCTACAAAACTGATCCCTAGAGCAGTGGAAGAATGTCATTTTCTTGGACAAGTCATCTTTTACCATATTTCTGACCACTGGCCGAGTATACATGTGGAGACATCCAAAACAAGCCTTTGACCCAGACTACCTTTTTCCAACTGTTAACATGGAGGAGGATCTATGATGATCTGAGAGTGGGGGCTATATCTTGGAAATCTGCCAGCCCAATGATTTCCCTTCATGGCAGACTATTTAAGCATTTTATCTGATCAAATTCATCCTATGATTGCAGAACTGTTTCTGAAGGGAAATGCAATCTTTCAGGATGATAATGCACCAATTCATAGAGCAGCTAAAGTTGTTACTGAATGGCATGAGAAACATTCTAGAGAAGTTGAACATCTTATCTTGCCACCACAGCCTCCAGATCTCAATATTATTGAACATTTGTGGTGCATTTTAGGAAAACAGGAAAAGGAGTCAATACCCTCCACCATCATCACTGCAAGAATTGGGGACTCTTTTAGCTGAAAAATGGACAAAAATTCTTTTGGAAACAATTCAAACTTTGTACAGTTCATACCTTGTAGAATTCAAGCTGTAATTACTGCTACAGGCAGCCCTACCCCATATTAAAATAAATTTGTTTGAAATTTTAAGGTGTTTCCATTATTTTGTCCAACTCCTGTATGTTTACACAATATACACACACACACACACACACATATATATATAATATATATATATATATATATATATATATATATATATTATATAGCCAGAAGATGAGGTCCAGAGATTTTCAGTGTAGAAGACACTTAGTAGTGCTCAAATGATCCAAACTTAGACTCATACCTTTACAGGGAATCAATTCCACAGGATTTTAAAAAATCATAACCTAGGTATCTCATTCGAAAATGACACACACTGGAAACATCTTAAATCTATATCACCCTTTCTAGAAACCCTATCAATCATTACAATATATCTACATCCTATCAAATTACCTAAACTTACTCCTAATAGAATAGTCACAGATATTTTTATCAGAATCTCCAGCTTATCTACTAACAAAGATATTTTTAATAATCATGCCCCACACTATAACCAAGCTCAGCAGATAAGTGGTTTCTGTAAAAAGAACTCTTATATCTCCAACACTAAACTTAAGGCAAAATTGCACATTTTTTCCTAGAGCAGGTAGGAAGACCACAGAGTAGGTAGGAAAACCACAGAACAGGTAGGAAACTTGCAATTATTAGGTGTTTCAATTCAGCCCTCTTGGAGGTTTCTGTCAATGCAAAAATGTAGTCTACAAGTGCAGAGTAATAATACTATGCTCCCACCAAGTAAGGGTCTATAACGACAGAATGTCAATTTCAAGCACTGCTACTGAGCACAAATGGACTCTTTCTCCAATCCAAATTCTAAATATTCTACCACCTTAGCAACTTAATTCATAACCACAAATCCCAAAACTACTCTATCCCGATCCATCATAAGGAGGCTCCCTCGTTCAGCTCAAACCTTGGTATTGTAAGGGATCACTAATCATCCTTTGCAACCACAATCCCTGATTACTTAATAGATTCTCAGATGTAATACTCTCTTGTAAACACAGGTCTTCTCATCATTACTCATTTTATTAAATCTATATAATCTCATAACAATGATTATCATTAATTATAATAACCTTGGGGTACAACAAGGTTAGCGAAGCAATGCATCTTCTCCAGTAATACCATCCTTCTCATGATTACCTTTGAAAATTCTTCTTACCCACAACATACCACCTCCCTCACAAATTGTATTCTTTCCCCATTGTCTCAATTCTCGCCTTCAATCAAGAGCACTTGCAACTACCACAATCAATTAGCTACTAAACAATCAACATCCACCCCTAACCCAATTTCATACACCTTTGCAAACCTCAGTACTCCCCCTCCACCACCAATCCACCTTCATTATAGTACTACCACAGCTACCCTATCACCGACTAACTCCCCACTCTATGCACCTCCCTTTATCTTCTCTCATATCTTTGTTCATACTTTAGTAATCTCCTTCTGTTGCCTAATTAGAGTATTTCCCTCCCTCAAATAATTGTCATCCCTTTTCTCACTATCTCAACACTATACACAAACCCAATAATTGACTACCCTTCAATTACTACCCACTGCATCCCTCCCACTCATCTCTCAACTCTCCACATCGACTACCACTTCCTTAATACTTCCATTCTTAAGCCGCCACTCTCTTTCTGAACTAGTTTATTTATCTCCTCTCACCATTCTGTCTTAACACTCGCCATAACTCCATCCTACCTCCTTCCTCTAATACTGCTTGCTCTCCACATTTAATCTGTCCACCTTTGCACTTCTTGATGGCAGCTCAATTTATCCAATTCTGATTGCCTTCTATTATGGCCTACATACTGTGATGAATACATCTACCAACATTCTCCCAGAAACAGCTGTTAGACTTATATCCTCCCCTTTAATTTTCTCTGTCATTTGCACTCTGTAAGTTGGATCTACTCCTTTTCTCCTTCACTCAACTCTCTCTCTCTCTCTCTCTCTCTCTCTTTCTCTAAATATATATATATATATATATATATATATATATGTATGTATGTATGCATGGATATATAGTTATGTCATCACTTCATCATTTAAAGTCTGTGTTTCAATGCTTACATGCTTTGTTAGAAGCTGGTAAGCTAGAAGACTGTGCCAAGTTCAACTGTCTGTTCTGGCATGGCTTCTACAGCTGGATGCTTTTCTTAATGCTCACCACTTTACACACTGTACTAGGTGCCTTTTATGTGACAGCAGCCCTGGTGAAATCACAAAGTATTTTACAAGACAAAAACCCTCAACAGAGGAGGGAGTAGTATTGAGGGAGGTAGTTTTGTGCCATGTGTGTATCTAATGGGAGACCACAAGAAGTTACATTATTAACCATGCATTGTTAGGAATCCACAGTTGGGTATGTCACAGAATATATACACATGACAAAACAAGAAAGTTTGTGTATAAACTATTTAATTCGTACCACCTTACACATGTTTCATAAACAAAAAAGAAACTATACAACTAAATTCTTTTTGGTATTGCCTCCAATTCTTTACATTCTGAGTTCTAATCCCACTGAAGTCAACTTGACTCATCCCCTCAATCCAAAAATTGTTGCATTTGTGCAAAATTTGATAGACATTATAACAACAACAACAACAACAACAATAATAATAATTATTATTAAGGTAGTGAGGTGACAAAAATCATTAGTATGCTAGACAAAATGCTTTGCAGCATTTTCTTCATCTTTATGTTGTGTTAAAATTCTGTGAAGATTGACTGCCTTTGATCCTTAGAGGGAGGGGAGAAGGCTTGATAAAAAATAAGTATTAGTTGAACCCTGGGTCGATATAATTGATTTATCCTCCCCCCTAAATATTGCTGGCCTTATGTTTAAATTGAGACATTTAACCTTATTATTATAAGGGCATGAGCTGGCAGGATCATTGCTGTGTTGGACAAGAAGCTTTGTGGTATTTCTTCTGGCTCTACATTCTGAATTCAAATACCACTGAACTCAGCTTTGCCTTTCATCTTTTGGGGTCAATAATATAAAATACTAATTTAGTAGAGGGATAATGTAATCAACTTGTCCTACCCACTAAAAGTACTAAAAGTTGAAACTATTATCATTAAGAGCAGGATTATAAGAACATGGAAAAAATAATCAGTGATACTTCTTCATACTTTATGTTCTGAGTTCAAATCTTGCCTGAATCAACTTTGCTTTTCATTGCTTTAAGTTTGATTAAGTACCAATTATAGGGGTGAATGTAATTTACATTTTTTCCTCCCCTTAAAAATGCTGGCCTTGTGCCAAACTTTGAAAGTTACTAATGTTTTTAAAATTTTTAGTAGTAGTAGTAGTAGTAGTAGTAGTAGTAGTAGTAGTAATAGAGGTAGTGGAGGTACTGGTAGTAGTAGTATTGATGGTAGAAGTAGTAGTAGTAAGAAGAGGAGTAGCAATGGTAGTAGTAATGGTGGTGGTTTCGGTTGCAGAAATGGTCATGGTAACAGATTAGAGTTACAAGAAGAGCATGTCCGTAACACTAAATTACTGTAATTATTTTAACCAATAGAATATATGATTTTCATACAATCATTTTTTGTTTTCTTTAAATTTTTTATCTGATTCCTCTTTGAATACTGTCAATCAAACACATCATCATAGACATGAATGATCACTACTGCCATGCACCTATCAATGCTACAACCCCAACAAAAACAGAAAACAGTATCCCACATACATTTGTTTTTGGATTATTCTTTAATGTTATTAACAATAAGAAAGTGGTATCTATAATTAAATATGTCATAGAAAAGAGGAAATAATTTATGTTTCATTCAAAATAATTATATATATATATCATATATGATAACACAGAGCACAAGTGTGATTAAGGCCCAATGATGGCTGTGTCACTGAGAAGATTGCTTCTCAACCACATGGTCTTGGGTTCAGTCTCATAGTGTGGCACATAAGCTAGATAAATAAATACTATGATAACGATGCTAGGTAAATGGTGGAAGTCATAG
>NW_021826673.1:0-12544 GCF_006345805.1 Octopus sinensis | reverse complement strand
TATTAATTTAATAATGCCATCCATTTAACACCAAGTGGCTTAGCACATAAAAAACCAGGGAGACAATACAGAAAAAGGAGCTATTTTTAGCACTAGAGTTAACCACTTAGCGGTGGATAACTATCTTATATTTAAGTATATATATTATATATATATATATCTATATTTATATATATATATATATATATATGGCAGTGAATGCACATTAAAGTGCATGTGTGGGGGGGAAAATAAAGGATGAATAATATTTTCGGCGTCCCGGTGATGCGAACTCGTCCACACGGATTTAGAGTACGACAGAATTAACTGAATTAACTCTCAACCACTCAACGATTTGTATGCTGCTGCACCAGCATGCATGCCACTGCACACCGTATATCACAATCCTTGCATCCCGTACAGTTACAGATTTTTTTCTCCACGTATAGCATAACTCATTCTTCACACGTTCTCGTCCAACAGAGCAAAGATCTTTGCGCATGCTGTCGTCAGCACAAAGTTTTTGTACCAGACATTGTCATCAACACAGCAGATTTTTCCTACACGCGTTGCCAGACAGAGAAGATAGATTCACTATACTCTTTACTCTTTTACTTGTTTCAGTCATTTGACTGCGGCCATGCTGGAGCACCGCCTTTAGTCGAGCAAATCGACCCCGGGACTTATTCGTTGTAAGCCCAGTACTTATTCTATCGGTCTCTTTTGCCGAACCGCTAAGTAAAGGGGACATAAACACACCAGCATCTGTTGTGAAGCAATGCTAGGGGGACAAACACAGACACACAAACATATACACACACACTTATATATATATACATATATACGACAGGCTTCTTTCAGTTTCCGTCTACCAAATTCACTCACAAGGCATTGGTCGGCCCGGGGTTATAGCAGAAGACACTTGCCCAAGATGCCACGCAGTGGGACTGAACCCGTAACCATGTGGTTGGTTAGCAAGCTACTTACCACACAGCCACTCCTGCGCCTATATTTCAGTTAACCTTCATCTGGTGAGACATTAACAGTGAAACACTTATATACAGACTCACTTGTATGGACATACATGGACAAATACAGCGGAAATTTTCTTGTTACTAGAACTTAAGGCCTTGTCATTTGAACTTATGACAGTCAAATATAAACAGCAAGTAGAAAATATATGTTTCCTTACTACCCACAAAGGGCTAAACATAGAGGGGACAAACAAGGACAGACAGACAGATTAAGTCGATTATATCGACCCCAGTGCGTAACTGGTACTTAATTTATCGACTCTGAAAGGATGAAAGGCAAAGTCGACCTCGGCGAAATTTGAACTCAGAACATAGCGGCATACGAAATACGGCTACGCATTTCGCCCGGCGTGCTAACGATTCTGCAAGCTCGCCGCCTTTGCAAGTAGAAAATATATTCTACTTCTATATTTTCGATAGAATAGATCCGTATGTTCAGAGGAATTAAACATCGGAGATGCTTTCCTCAGAGGAGAAGCTTCAGGAGCTGCTCGGAGGTATTTCAAGGCGCAGTGTTGCAAGTTTTTTTTTCGAATCTATATCGGAGACATTTCCGTATCATCGGTCGGTATCTCAGAGTCACAAGAGTTTCGTTCGTACGTTTCGTCCGAGCGGGGGCAGGAAATAGTAAACTAATCTGCAGTCACCTTCAGCAGGTCAGCTTGAACAGGAGGAAATGGCGGACCGATCTTGCTGGAAAACCGAGGAAGCCGATTCCAAAGGAGAATGAGACTGCATATCATCCGTTGATAAGTGAGTATGTCGTCAACCAAATCATAATATTTGGTTTTCTTTAACTGGTGAAAAATATCGGGATCTTTTCGGTTTGAACGGCAGTTTTTTCTAGCGGTGTCATATGAAATTGTCACCCATAATTATGACCCTAGAATCGATCTATTGCATTTCAATCTCTTTTAGGGTTAGGGTTAGTTAGGGTTACCGTTAGCGTTAGGGGTGGGGGAAGGGTATCTTTTTTTTCTTCACAAATGTAAATAAACCCAATCTGTTTCTTAAATGAGGGACATATTCATACGGCACAGAATGCTTTTTAACTCAATAGACGTCATTGATTGGTTGAAATTGCAGAAATTGAAGAAGAAAAAACAACAAATATCTTACAAACTATAGAATTTTCTCAATAAAGCCAAGAGGAAAAGATGTTTTATAAACACATTCTACCAGTATACGAAGTTTAAAATTTTTTAGTTACCTAGAAATTATGTTAAAAACTGCCGTTCAAACCGAAAAGATCCGAATATCGACTCTGTCCTCTCTGGCTTCTGCAAATTCAACCATGATGGTTGTGTATTCCAATTTTTTTCTCCAAAGTCGTCTTCTTGTTCGTATGCCTATATAGTTCCTACATACTTTATACATATACTAGCAGTATCGCCCGGCGTTGCTCGGGTTTGTAAGGGAAATAACTATGTAAGCATTTTTAGAGAGTTATAGCCAAAAAATAGCAAAAAAATGCATTAAAATGGAAAAAAATGATGGTAATTTTTTTTTAAATCGTAGACTCATCGTAGACGCGCGCTAATACCCAGAAGGGCTCGATATGAATCACGACTATAAGATACCCGGTTTTGGTTAAACTGCACCACAAAATGTGAGAGTAGTTAGGAATCTAAATCGTAGGAGACAGACAGCAGACAACCTCACTTTTATATATAAAGATTAGAACAGAATCGTTACTTCTGATAGTTTGACCTTTCGATTCATCAGGTATGAGGTATCAGGTAAATTAACAATGACCGTGCAGTTATTTACTTATTTAATTATTTCTTCATTCAGTTTGTATAATTAAAGTACTGTTAGAAATGTAGTAAGATGTCTGAAAATAAACTCAAAATTTGATTGGTTGCCCTTGGTATTCTATAGAGCTGGTGTAGAAAGTTCCCAATGGAAATGTAGAAAAGAAGAAGAAAAAAACTGAGAAATAGAAAGGAAAAAGTAGGAAAAAAGAAAGAAAATAAAAGGGAAGTAAAAGAAACGAAAGGGAGAAAAAAGAAAAGAGGGAGATTTAGAGCGACGATATACGGCGATAAGGGAATTGTTTTAAATGAACCAATTTATAGAATGGTCGCTCGAAAACTTTTTGTATCCTTTTTGGAATTTTATTTCTTACTTTTTTCCTCTCTCTCTCCTTTTCTTCTTTTCTTTTATTTCTCTTTCTGTTTTTCAGTTCTTTTTAGATTTTACGTTAACTCTATAGGATCCCCCAAACAAATAAGCATATACGTATGTATATATATATATAATATAGATATATTATATATATATAATATATATATAGTATACACACATACACACAGACACAGACAAACCACACAACACACACACCCCTATATATATATATATATATATCATATATATATGTGTCACACGCAAGGTCACATTTTATGTGTGTGTGTGATTGTGTGTGTGTTTTACAAGATTCTTGATGCGAATTCGTGTGTTGATACAGATATTGTTGTATTTGGGGACGGTCATTTTGCCAGTTTAGCCAGTGAAAACACACGCACTGTATATTTGGTGTTCACTTGCTTCAGCTTTCTTTTATATAAATTGTATTTCGGCCAGAGTTCTTTCGTCACACTTCTGTGACGTCACCAGTGGTCTTTTGCTTTCTTCTTTCTGTGATGAGGTCACAGAAGTGTGACGAAAGAACTCTGGCCGAAATACAATTAATAGAAAAAGCTGAAGCAAGTGAACATCAAATATATAGTGCGTGTGTTTTCATTTGTTAAACTGGCAACATGACCGTCCCCAAATACAATAAATTTACATATAAGCCTTACCATTTAAGTGCCTGGTCTACTTGAATCCTGATATTGTATGTATATATGTAATGTGTGTGTGTGTGGAAGCACATGGCCTAGTGATTAGAGCAGTGGACTCGCGGTCGAGGGATCGCAGGTTCGAATCTCAGACCAAGCAATGTGTGTGTTTATGAGCGAAACACCTAAGCTCCACGCGGCTCCGGCAGAAGGTAATGGTGAAACTTCTGCTGACTCTTTCACCACAACTTTCACTCACTCTTTCCTCCTGCATCTTGCAGCTCACCTACGACGGACCGGCGACCCGTCCTGGTGGGGAACCTATACGCCAACGAAACCGGGAAACCGGCCCTTATGAGCCAGGCGTGGCTCGAGAAGGAACAAACAATATATAGATAGATAGTCATGGTATATATAAATATAGTTATGGTATATTTTGTTAAGAACGTAGCTCGACCACCTTCAGATTTCGCCCTGTGCTATTATCCCACTACATCCACACATTCAAAACAGTTTGCCAATAGACCTTCAACCACAGCACTTCGTGTGTTGAAACAAATTTTGTTGTATCAAGGAAGAGTCATTATGCCAATATTATTAACACACGCACTGTTTCAATTTCATTCCTCTATTATTCAATCAGTTAAATACCCAACAAACTAATCGATTGTTTACTCTTTTACTTGTTTCAGTCATTTGACTGTGGCCATGCTGGAGCACCACCTTTAATCGAGCAACTCGACCCCGGGACTTATTCTTTTGTAAGCCCAGTACTTATTCTATCGGTCTCTTTTGCCGAATAGCTAAATAACGGGGACATAAACACACCAGCATCGGTTGTCAAGCAATGCTAGGGGGACAAACACAGACACACAAACACACACACGCATATATATATACATATATACGACGGGCTTCTTTCAGTTTCCGTCTACCAAATCCACTCACAAGGCTTTGGTCGGCCCGAGGCTATAGTAGAAGACACTTGCCCAAGGTGCCACGCAGTGGGACTGAACCCGGAACCATGTGGTTGGTTAGCAAGCTACTTACCACACAGCCGCTCCTGCGCCTGTTTGTTTAATATGATTAAACAGTAGGTCATTTGTTTTGTTTTTGTTTGTCAAAGCCCTTTGGTTGCTTCTTGCAACCTTTTCAATGACTTTTGATTTTGTCCAAATTAACGAAATTAAAATAAGCAGCCGATTAGTTAGTTGAATATTTAACCAATTTACTAATAATAAAGGAGTGGAATTGAACCAGTGCGTGTGTTAATGATATTGGCATAATGACCCTCTCTTTACACATATAATTATATGGGTAATCGGTGGTAGTTACAAAGTGACTCAAGGGTCGAT
The DNA here is from genome assembly GCF_006345805.1 of Octopus sinensis. Classification (NCBI taxonomy): domain Eukaryota; kingdom Metazoa; phylum Mollusca; class Cephalopoda; order Octopoda; family Octopodidae; genus Octopus; species Octopus sinensis. Next base: position 7,396 of record NW_021826673.1, on the reverse strand, counting down.
AGTTTCGTTCACGACTCTTACTAGCTCATCAAAGGTTTGATATGTGCTATGCATGAAACTTTCGGCCATGAATCTTAGTGTGTGTGTGTGTGTGTGTGTGTGTGTGTGTGTGTGTGTGTGTGTGTGTGAAAGCGCGAGGCCTATTGGTTAAGGGGTTGAGTTCGCGATTGCGAGATCGTGGTTTCATTCCTGGACCAGGTGGTGCATTCTGTTCTTGGGCAAAAACGCTCCAGTCCGCTCAGCTGTAAATGGGGATAACCCTGGAACGGACAGACGTTCCATCCAGAAGTGTTGTTGGCCTACTGGCCGAGCCAGTGGAGTGGCACCATTCGAATGCTAAAATAACGCGAATCGCATTGTGACCAGCGGTGTATAGCAACATCCGACAACCTGGTCGATACCATGATACCGTATTGTGTGTGTGTGTGTGTGTGTGTGTGTGTGTGTGTGTGTGTGTGTGTGCGTGCGTGCGCGTGTGTGTGTTAGACTTTGGAAAAACGTTCTAAGGAGGTCCTCTGCATCAATGGTATACAGTTAAGTGCGAGATAACATTTTTAATGCTGTTAGCTGAAAATTATCTTCAATTAATTTGAAATTATAACCGTAATGTGATCAAGACGTAGAGTGAGTCTTATGGTCCGGTTACTATGGTGACAACTCCGAACGTGTTTCGTTCTAATTATACCTCCTCAGCCACAAGCTAATCAACACAAAATGACCAAACCACATACTAAACACACAGCTGCAAGACCACACCTTCACTGAGAAGGAGTAATAAGAGCGGAACATGTCCAGAGTTGTTACCATAGCAATCAAGATCAGATTCGGAGCACCTCTACAGGCCTTCGTTTAATTTTTAGTCAATTGAAATTTCAGAGTTATCTCTCTTGCTTCGTTGGACAAACAATTGTCATCAACACTAATGAACTTTGCTTCTCATTAAGGTTATCAATGTCAATTAATTATGGTTCGTTATTAGTTCATTTTCAGAATGGCGGTAACCAGCAGTGTGTGTGTGTGCGTGTGTGTGTGTGTGTGTGTGTGTATGTGTGTGTGTGTGTGTGCGTGTGCGTGTGTGTGTGTGTGTGTGTGTGTGTGTGTGTGTGTGTGTGTGTGTGTGTGTTCGTATAGATGTGAGCATCTGGATTTGTGCTGATGGTTTGTATATGTAAAGGCGGTGAGCTGGCCGAATCGTTAGCACGCCGGGCGAAATGCTTAGCCGTATTTCGTCTACCGCTACGTTCTGAGTTCAAATTCCACCGAGGTGGACTTTGCCTTTCATCCTTTCGGGGTCGATTAAATAAGTACCAGTTACGCACTGGGGTCGATGTAATCGACTTAATCCGTTTGTCTGTCCTTGTTTGTCCCCTCTGTGTTTAGCCCCTTGTGGGTAGTAAAGAAATAAGTATTTCATCTGCCGTTACGTTCTGAGTTCAAATTCCACCGAGGCCGACTTTGCCTTTCATCGTTTTGGAGTCGATTAAATAAGTACCAGTTACGCACTGGGGCCCATATAATCGACTTAATCCCTTTGTCTGTCCTTGTTTGTCCCCTCTGTGTTTAGCCCCTTGTGGGTAGTAAAGAAATAGGTTATGTTTGTATATGCAAATAGCCGTGAGCGCGCGCGTGTGTGCGTGTATGTGTGTGTGTGTGTCTTTATGTGTGTGTGTGCATGTATGTATGTATATATGTATGTACGTACGCATGTATGTATATGTATTTGTTCATGAGTAAATGAGCGCGTTGGCGTTTGTACGCGTCTGTGCGCACGCGCGTCTGCTTGCCTCTGAGTGTGTGTGCATGTGTGTGTGTGCATGTGCATGTGTGTGTGTGTGTGTGTGTATGTGTCTGCGCGTTTATGTGTTAGTGTATTCGTTAAAAAAAAGTGAGAGGAAAACAATGCGTGTCTAGAAAGGGAAAAGCGAAAGAGGGGGAGGTGAAGAAGACGTGGTATTGAATGCATAGAAAGAGGTGGTGGTGGTGGGGGAAGAAAACTAGAGAAACAGAGAGAGGGGGGGAAACGCCTGAGGCATAGTAACAGGATGAGAAATCACCTTCCTTCTTAACATTATCTCCCACTACCACTCTGTTACCGAAACACTAGTTGACTCGTGGCACCCTCACTAACTTACCTCTACCCACCACCACTGCTGCCATCTCTATCAAGGAGACCACCTCATACTATATACTAGAAATAGCAGCCAAATTTCACCGAAATTACTCACTAACCGTCTAAAAAAGGAAAAGAACATTTCTGAATAATATAATATGATATAAAAAGACCGAATGGCCATGAATAGAAATGTCTTTAATCATAATTTTCTTCAATCGGGACTGGCCTTGGCTTAAACAGACGACTACCACCTTCAATGCAGGATTCCTCCCACCATCACTATGCTTCTACTCTTCTTATAACTCTACTCTCTCCCTCCCTCCCTCACTCTCTTATACCCTATCAAATTTAACTCCCCTCCCATTCTTTTTCTTTTCTTTCTTTCTCTTTCTGCATACACCTTTCTACCTTTACCCTTTCCTCCTCGCTTTCCTCTCCCTTTACACATTTTTATATGAACGATCCTTCAACCGGCTAGAAATAGCAGCCAAACTTCCCTCAATTCACACACTACCGCCTTTAAAGAAGAAAAAGATCCAAAGATACTTTAAATAAATAAGTCCTAGACATGTTCATACACATACTGGGTGGTCATAAATGGAATACCTTTACTCATAGGTGTGTTCGAGACTAAACAATTAGAGCACGTTACTCCCTTTCTTTCTCCCTTCTCTCTTTACTCACCCGTTAGCTTTTCTTACTTTTTCTCTTTCTATCTCTCTCTCTCCCTCTCCCTCCCTATCATATATGTTTCTATTTCTTCTCACTTCCACTTTCTGTATACTTCCCCTTTACTACAACTGCTCCTCTTACTCTCGCTATAAACTTTCACCCTTTCACCGCTTTCCCTCACTTTATAACTTCTTGCTTTTTCTTTCCTCCTCTTCTCTATGAGTTTTTGTCCCATTTTCTCCTATTATAAACATGGAAACGCACAAATTCATAAACTAAGCAGATATTTAATGTCGACAGACAGATAGAGGAGAGATGCTTAGATAAATACACAGATAACAACACTTAACGCAAGAAATAAGACTTCGTTGTGGTTATGGTAGAGTTAATAAAACAACATTTATGATCTATGTTCAATGTACAAAATTAGAGTAAATTGAGAATAATTTTGCATTCTGTTTATTTATAGGCGCAGGAGTGGCTGCGTGGTAAGTAGCTTGCTTACCAACCACATGGTTCCGGGTTCAGTCCCACTGCGTGGCATCTTGGGCAAGTGTCTTCTGCTATAGCCCCGGGCCGACCAATGCCTTGTGAGTGGATTTGGTAGACGAAACTGAAAGAAGCCTGTCGTATATATGTATATATATATATATATATATATATATATATATATATATATATGTGTGTGTGTGTGTGTGAGTGCGTGTGTGTGTGTGTGGTGTCTGTGTTTGTCCCCCTAGCATCGCTTGACAACCGATGCTGGTGTGTTTACGTTCCCGTCACTTAGCGGTTCAGCAAAAGAGACCGATAGAATAAGTACTTGGCTTACAAAGAATAAGTCCAGGGTCGATTTGCTCGACTAAAGCGTTGCTCCAGCATGCCGCAGTCAAATGACTGAAACAAGTAAAAGAGTAACCAGGAACATTATATATATATATAATATATATAATATTTTATGAATTTTCTGGTTAATTCCGTAATGGAATCGACGGCTTATATTTATTTGCTGCCGATAAATTTGGCGCGAGTGCGATGAGTTGAAAATTTAGGTAAGATATTAACTTGGCAGGGTCGGAAATGCCTCGTGCAAATATCTGTTCCGACTTGTGGCTATTTCTTACTGAAGAATCGGAGGGCCTATGGAAGATTGGCTTGATTTAATTTAATCAGGTTAGTACCATTAAACAGCAGACGAAAACGGTGCATCGTATAAGAAATTACAGGGTAAATGTTTTTTTAATTTTCTCCTGTTTACGGAATTGACTTTTATTTGCAGGTTGAAGCTTTGGCTGTTATTTTAGTGGGTGAATGGCCTATTATGGCCGTTCTTGATTGTTGATGTGAACTTAAAAATGGTCTATGACTTTAATTTTTTCCCACTAGGCCGCTGGTGGCAAAAAAATTCTACCAAAATTTTTTTTTGCCACCCTATATTGATAATTATGAATTTTCTGGTAATTCCGTATGGAATCGACGGCTTATATTTATTTGCTGCCGATAAATTTGGCGCGAGTGCGATGATTTGAAAATTTTAGGTCAGATATTAACTTGCAGGGTCGGAAATGCTCGTGAAAATATCTGTCCGACTTGTGGCTATTCTTACTGAAGAATTGAGGGCCTATGGAAGATTGGCTTGATTATTAATCAGGTTAGTTTACCATTAAACAGCAGACGAAACGGTGCATCGTATAAGAAATTAAGGGTAAATGTTTTTTAAATTTTCTCCTGTTTACGGAATTGACTTTTATTGCGGTTGAAGCTTTGGCTGTTATTTTAGTGGGTGAATGGCCTATTATGGCCGTTCCTTGATTGTTGATATATATATCTATATATATATATCATTTATTTATTTATTTATAGCAGTTGAATAGATAATAGAATTTGAGAAGTAAAGAATTAAATAACATTTGGTCACTGCCACATGTTGATATATAATACCAAAACAACTCATAATTAGCGAGAGCATATTTAGGGAAATAAAAATGAATTTACGTGACAGTTTCCAGCATAACTCTGCTGTGTGGTGTCTTTGCCTGATATATGATATTTGATGAAATAATTGTGCAGCTATTAAATAAAGACAGACAATATAACTTTCAATAGAATCTGATACTTCTCTTTTCAGTTAGATTCGTCCGCTTTTTACATATCGTCGACAAAAAGTTCCAGAACACTCTATATTCCATTTGATGGGAAAGTTTCAGCTCACCGATCAATCTGATTGGCTGAGCCGTAATTGCGTAAGCATAATGCCTTTTATGGGAACTGTGGTTTGAAGCTTGGAAATATAAAATATAATGGTTCAAAATACACTATCATTTCACTGCACAACTAATAAATGCTCCCAAACAAGACTTTCATTGCTTCGTTGACTATGAAGCCTAAGATCAAAAAAAGGTAGACATCTTTATATATAAAAGAGAGGTTGTGTGCTGTCTGTCTCCTACGATTTAGATTCCTAACTACTGCCACATTTTGCGGTGCAGTTTAACCAAAACCGGGTGGGTATCTTATAGTCGTGATTCATATCGAGCCCTTCTGAGTATTAGCACGAGTATACGATCAGTCTACGATTAAAAAAAAAAAATTACCATCAATTTTCCCCCTTTTTAATGCATTTTTGGCATATATAAGGGAAGTAACTCTCTAAAAATTTATTATTAAATCTCAGAACGTAAAAAGCTACAGTAACACCCCCCCTTTGTTGTTAGCTATATTGAAATGGCTATTATACTTTACATCTCTAAAAATGCTTATATAGTTATTTCCCTTACAAACCCGAGCAACGCCGGGCGATACTGCTAGTATAAAATATAATGGTTCAAAATACACTATCATTTCAGTACACAACTAATAAATGCTCCCAAACAAGATTTTTATTGCTTCGTTGACTATGAAGTCTAAAATCAAAAAAGGTAGACATTTACAGATAAAATTTCTATTACATCGAGATCAGCAGGGGATCCATGGTTATACTTCTTTGTACTTCTTAGCCTATTCGTACGTCAGAGACAGAGGAAATGCTGGGAAGCGAACCTTCAATACTGAAACGAGTTTTCTTTAATCACTATAGGAATGTCGATTCCTTCTAGTGCTTACGTTTCTCCCCGATTCATTTTGTTCGAGTCAAATAAAAACAAAACATGATGTCTTGTTCTGGTATAAACTCCTTTTGTTCTAAATCTCTCGACGTCTGAACGTATTTACCAATAGAATTTCATTCTTCCGTTTCTTGCTTTCAGTCGGACTTCCTTCAGGATCTTCTTTTGGAGGAATTCTGGTTTAAGTACCCCCATATAAACCCTCATCACTGCTTTTTCTTTCGGAAAAGAAATTTTGAATGGCGTATTTTACCCTCATCAGGACGCCATGTAGAGTGTATTTGGGGATCAAGTCAACGCACATATTTGGGGATCACGTCATGAGAGATGGAAGAGAAGTCCTGGGAAAATGTTCCCTGGCTGATGATCCCTGATATACGCCAAGGGAATATGTACAAATCTATTAGAAGATAAGATGAAAGGCTGTGTGGTTATCGGCTGTGTTGTCAGACATCTATGAATGATAGTTTAGCGTGGGTCTATTTATAGTGTTACCAATTCAGTGAGTGTGGTCACTAATCTATAGTATGAAAGTTGGTAAAAGGAGAAATATCAGAAGACAATTTTTAAACGAATAATTTAATTTATTAAATCCTTACAAGAGCTAACAAGTAAAAAGAGAGTAGCCTGTGTGTATGCATGAGTCAGGGAATGCATTATAACTTACATTTGAAAAATAGATTCAGCTGGAAGTCGCTATAAGTTAATAGTAAACAAAAATATACCGCTCATAACATGACCAGAGCAGTGAGCTGATGTCATCCAGAACTTCGCGAAGCGAAGTTGGCATTAATGAAACAGGCCGATGTAACACAAGTGTTGAAAGCACAAAACTTGAGAAGCTGGCAGAAAGCGGAGAGCTGGCGTGCAACGAAGATTGGTGTGAAAAACTGTGTTTCCATGAGCAGAACGAAGCGGATGCTGGTGGTCCGTCGCAAACTGATTGAAAATCCCGCTTCACTTCATGATTGGCGGAAAATGCCATAGCAGAACTATACTATGACGCGACCATTAAAATAGCTTTCCTGACATGTTGCAATAGTAATGCAGTAGAGTAGTCAGGGAAGGGGGCGAGAGGGTGTCCGTCCTGAGAAACGCATTTATGGGGACGGCATATTGGGATTTGCCATATATGTCTTTATTTGCTTCCATCCACCAGGTGGGTGGGTGGGGGAGCTCAAGAGTTTCCCTGAGTGGCACACATTCAAACTCCACCCCTGCTGTATTATCGATAACCAAATTGGTCCATATTTACTCTTTTACTCTTTTTTACTCTTTTACTTGTTTCAGTCATTTGACTGCGGCCATGCTGGAGCACCGCCTTTAGTTGAGCAAATCGACCCCAGGACTTATTCTGTGTGAGCCTAATACTTATTCTATCGGTCTCTTTTTCCGAACCGCTAAGTTACGGGGACGTAAACACACCAGCATCGGTTGTCAAGCGATGTTGGGGGGACAAACACAGGCACACACACACATTATATATACATATACATATATACGGAAGGGC